>NW_028317882.1:2427500-2587500 GCF_062004578.1 Staurois parvus
ACAAAAAATTGGGGCAAAATAACTCATTGAGTTTGCCCAGTATATACCACCAATTTGGCAATTCACATCCTGTAAGGAATGGCAGCCACAAAAATTGTTAATATTAAACATATTAATATAATATCTCGCAGTTGAATACTGCATAGTAGTCTATTTTCCAGAGTCTTGGATCCTGCATTGCTGGTCAGAGTGGCTAGTCCACTATGCAAGACTCTGGTCTATTGACCCTTTAATAATGCTTATTTAAAACAGAAGGTAGTAGTATTATGTTATATTCAGAGTATGTGTGGCCCGGGCCATTTTAAAGTGATAACGTTATCCATTTTATTGATATGAATGGAGGATCCTTTGACCTAATAGGTCTATTACCAATTTTTGTGAAGTATAATAAAGCTATTGGTTTTATTTACACCGCTGTCGGTTCTCTTTCAAACTACTGTTTTCTGGGGGAATTTTATGCCATCTATTGTTTGTTATCATCTAAAAGTAAACAGATAACAGACAAGAGATAGTTGGACAGATTTGGGTACGGAGATCCACAGGATGGTAGAGACTCAGGAAAAGTCCTGGAGGCGAGCATGGGAGGAGGTAACAAGGGAGCTAGAGATCATGAGATATTGGGAGGAACAAAGAAAATGATTAGGTTGATATTTTAGGACTAAGTTAGTGATGTAGTTGGGGACCGAGTTGTGGATGGCTTTGTAAGTTGTGGTTTGTATTTTGAATTTGATTCATTGAGTGAGTGGAAGCCAGTGGAGGGATTAGCAGAGAGCGGTAGCAAACACTGAATGGTTGGTAAGGTCGATGAGTCTAACGATTACAGACTGATTGGTCATAGAAAAGGTTCTGTAGTCTTATGTCAGTGGTTATTGCAGCTATTATAATGTTTCCATAAGGTACAAACATAATACAGTATGTTAACATGACTTTTAATTAGGCCATGTGTCTCAACTACAGGACAGAAGTTCTTGGATGGACCTCTAGGGGAACAACCTCTTCTGAAAACAGAAACTCTATCCAGTAAAACCAGTTTTTTTTTTATAGGTTTCATGTTTATTGTGGGAGGAAGGAACAACATCCTCCATTGACCTTGTGGCAGTGGTCAATGGAAGTAAAATGCTCCTGGTGGACAGTGGAAGTAGAAAGTGTTCCTGCAGCAGTGGTCAGTGGAAATAAAAGATGTCCCTGTGTTGGTGGTTAGTAGAAATAAAAAATGCACCTGCATCTGTGGTCAGTGGAAATAAAAAATGTTCTTGCAGTGGTTGTTAAGGAAAGTAAAAAATGTTCTTGCATGTTGGTCAGTGGAAGTAAAAAATGTCCCTGCACTGATCATCAGTCAAAGTAAAAAATGTTATTATATCAGTGGTCAGTGGAAGTAAAATATGTCCCTGTGTCAGTGACCAGTGGAAGGAAAAAATACTCCTGCATAGTTGGCAATGGAAAATATGTCCCTGGGTCTGTGGTTAAGGTCAGTGTAAATGCAAAATATCCTTGCTTTGGTGGTCAGTGGAACTAAAAATTGTCCCCATGTCAGTGGTCATTAAAAGTAAAATGCTCCTGCGTAGGTGGACAGAGAAAGTAGAAAATGTTCTTGCAGCGATTATTATTGAAAGTAGAAAATGCTCCTGTATTGTTGTCAATGCTGCATTGTTGTCAATGGTGGTCAGTGGAAAAAAAATGCTCCTGCATCTGCGGTCAGTGGAGGTAAAAAATATTTCTACAGCAAAAAATGTTCCTGCATTGATCGTCAAGGGATGTAAACAATATTACTATGTTGGTGGTCAGTGGAAGTAAAAAATGTCACTGTGTCAGTGGTCATTGGAAGTAAAATGCTCCTGCATTGGTGGATAGTGGAATTAGAAAATGTTCCTGCAGCTATTGTTAATGGAAGTAGAAAATGCATTGGTGGTCAGTGGAAGTAAAAAAATTACCTGTGTCAGTGCTCAGTGGAAGTAAAGTGCTCCTGTGTTTGTGGTTAGTGCAAGTAAAAAATGCCCTTGCGTTGGTCAGTTGACGTACAAAAATGTCCCAGAACCAGCAGGAGTTAAATATGTTCATGTGTTGGTGGTCAGTTGGTATAAAAATGTCCTTGCATCGGTAGAAGTAAAAAATTTCCCTGCAAAGATGGTTGTCAGTGGGAATATTAAAGGATTTCCCCCTCAGGCATTGGTGTCAGTGAGAATAAAAAAGAACTCCGCTCTGAGTATTGGTGGCAGTGAGACTAATAAAAGACCCCTACCTTCTGGGCTTGGGGTCAGTAGTGGTATTAAAGATCACCCCAATGGCATTGGTGTTAGTAATAAAAATATGTCAGTGGTGAAAGCGTCTTGCTATGATTGCAACGAGCAAGCCCTGCGGGGCCTTTTCATTGCAGGGGCTGGTTTACAACAACTGTAGGCCATCATTTGGGGACCGCTGGAGTGGACTGCACTAGGATAGTGCAATTTTAAATACTTTTTCTAGTAAATTACATTTAAATCATGTATATCTGGAAATTACACATGATTTACACTTACTGTATATAGTTACAGGGATGATTTTAGTATCTTCATTCTTCTTATGTGGGTTCTTTCATGAAATCCACATTTCATCAGCAATGTTTCGACAAGTATGATATAATCTGTGACTTAAGCAGGATCATTCTTGTGTGTAGGCCTAGTAGTCTTGTAGCACTGTACTTCAGCTACACCCACAGACAGCAAAGAGGAATGGAATGTGCAGGTTATAACCTGATAAATACGCATTTCTTCTGTCTTTTATCAGTCAGAGCCATCACAAGTACATTTCATGTTCATGGAAGAAGGGAAAAAATGAATTAAATAGAGAAGAAGAACATGTCTCTACAACTTCCATATTTCTCTGATTGCAAATATGTGAATTTGTACACAAGAGATGGATTAATCCCGCAGACTTAACGGACCATTTGAATGCATGTATTATTTACACCTTGGGAAAATATTACTAACTCAACATAAGATTTTGTTAGAAAATCATAGATTTGTTCAAGGTCCTCAGGTTGCCTTGGCTTCTTGTTTCCATTGAGTTGCAAGTATAAAATGAAAGTATTAAAAGTTTCAAGCTATCCTCATTATAACATTCATCCTATTTGTCTAATTATACTCAAATTCAGCCAACAAATCCATGTTTTAGGTATCTGTGGTGTCAAGAGTTAGTCTTTTCATTCTTCTCTCCCTGGGCTATGTGGGGCCTCTATCTCTCTGGGGTGGTAATTTTCAGGGGTTGGTTGTGGATGAGGGGGGGGGGGGTGGATGATTCCTGTGTTGCCTAGGGCAGCAAAAGAAAATAATTCACCATTGCTTTAGCCCTCAGAAAACCAGGAAACTACACATCCCATAGTGCAATGAGATGTTAGTTCTTTTTGGGCATTGCTTGTCTGTGGGTGGCGCCGGCGCCAGAAACTCTAATCCTTAACTCCGTCCCCAATACTTGCTGCAACTGCTCTGATTACTGTGCGCTGATCACATTTGCTTAGGAATCCTGTTCCTGACGATATGCATGTTGGTTTCTTGGCTATGTTTGTGATGCACTCATAACCCCAGGACAGAGATGTGTAAGTAATATGCCCGGTGGGTGTGCAGCAGTGGAACACATTCCAAAAGGACCACAGACAGACCGTAGAAGCATCAGGACAAGAAGCATCCAGGGGGACATGCATGGTGCCCCACAATCATGTTTTTTTGGAGTACAGTTATATTGCCTACCTGCTTCTCAGAATTTCCTTCTGTAATGACGTTGGGCACAGTACACATACGTTTTTATGGGCCGGCCTAAGCAAACATGGGTGGAGCAAGATAGGGAATGCTGAAAAAGACAAGCATGAAGTGAAACTTAATTATTATACCAATACTCACAATTCCCTTACGTGTTGATTTGATATGGCCAGCAATTCCCAGATCACTCTGCACAGGGGTGGAGAGGGGACAGGTCACTCTGCTATGGAGAGAGGAGGTACCATTACCAAGGTAAATGGGGCTAAAATTATTGCTTGTTATATGTTTCACTGATTGCTGAAAGTAGATGTATCCCAGAGTGGGGCTTTAAGAAAAAGACTGATTTCTAAGTAATGTCAAATTTAAAACTTCTCTTCAGTTATATTTTTGGAGCACCTGCAAGCCAGATATACTTGACTGTTGAGAAGCATAGGTTCATTTATGACCAACTAATAGACCATTACAATGCCCCCCAAAGAGACACGGAAGCTGATTACGTTGGAAACAGGGCAAGGCCACAGCATTATTGAACCTTCCAAATGTAACAACTATCCAAATGTACCAAACAACAATGCCAGTCACAATTACGTATACTGTGAGCACCCATAAAACATAAACTCACATAGTCTAAGAGGCTTGACCATCAATGCCAGACAGGCATTAGACTGACCCCAGAATTTAACTTCAGGGCATAGCCTATAAAGCAACATCAATTGCTGGCAATATCAATACTGCCAATAAAGCTGTGAAATAACATCACAACGGGTGGGAGGGGGGGCAACTCTTGTAATGGTTGAATCTCTTCAGCGCAGTTGGATGTGCTCCAGCATAGCCTTTTCCTAGAGCTCAGGTTCCACCCAGTCACCTCAGGTCTTTGTATCCAATCCTGAAGAACCACTTAACTTCCCTTTTAGGTTCACATCCACAGTGATGCCATGCTTCCAGCAGTCAAAGCTTCCTTTCCCAAAAAAGGAGGTTTAAGGGGCCTTCATTTCTACCTGTTCAATTGGTCTTTTCATGTGCCTCTTTTTGCAGCAGTTCTGTGCATACAGTGACACCTCGGTTCACAAACTTAATTAGTTCCATGATTCTGGTAACGAACCGAATTGGTAGCGAACCGAGGCAAATTTTCCCATAGGGTTCAATGTAAATCAGGTTAATCCGTTCTGACCCCTACGAACTTGGTCACGAACTAAATTCGGTCGCCAACCGAATCAAATTTTCCCGTAAGGTTCAATGTAAATAAGGTTAATTCGTTCTGAACTTTTTTTTATTTTGTTTTTGGACCACAAAAATATGAAACAAAGTACAGTATAGTACAGTATGAAGAGAGAATACTAACCTTGCATAGTAGACGACTTCTGGCGTGGAGGAGAGGAAGGCGGGTGGGAGGGAGTTATTGTTCGGAGGGAGAGTCCCCCTCCATAAGGACATTGGGGAGATCTCCTTCATGGACTTGTGCCTCGGCAGTGCCTTTTCCTCCTGTGTGATATAGGTTCTGTTCTGCATATTTTTCCAGAACAGCCCTGTTTCATCATGGTTGAGTGACGTATCCGTCTGCCTTTCTTGTAGGCTTTTGCAGTGACCTTGTCAGAACTGGAACCCTCACCATGTCTTGTCACACTGTGGATGCCTCTTCTCTTGCTGAATTTTTCAAACCACCCTCTACTGGCTTTAAATTCTCCACTTGCTGCACTTGTAGAGGGTTTTTTTGCAGTAAATCACTGTGCAATTTCATGGCTTTTTCACAGATCATAGCTTCACTAACGCTATCACCTGTCAGCTGTTTCTCATTCAAACACACTAAGAAAAGAAAAATTTTCCACCTCTTCCAGCACTGCTTGGTTAACATCATTACTCCTTTTGCCATATCAGCTCCATTGATGGCAGCTTTCTTCTTCAAAATAATCAAGAGTGTTGACTTTGCAATCTGGTACTCCAAGGCCAGATGAGTCACACGAATACCACGGTCATGCTTTTCTACAATTTCCTTCTTCTTCTCAATGGTGATTTTCTTCACAACTTTATTCTTACCATTTTTGCTCTGCACTTTCTTTTTACCATCATGCTTGCTCTGCACATTCTTGTTACCTTTATTACCGCTCTGCACTTTCTTTTTACAACCATGCTTGCTTTGCACATCCTTGTCACCTTCATTATTATTTATTTTATTATTACAGGTACTTATATAGTGCACTCTTCATATATATTGTACATTCACATCAGTCCCTAACCCTCAAGGGGCGTACAATCTAAGGTCCCTAACTTACATTTATACATACACATACTAGGGCCAAATTAGACAGGAGCCAATTCACCTACCAGCATGTCTTTGATGTGTGGGAGGAAACCAGAGTACCTGGAGGAAACCCACGCAGGCACAGGTAGAACTTGCAAACTCCAGGCAGGTGGTGCGTGGCTCTGCACGTTCGTGTCACCTTCATTACCGCTCTTCATGTTCTGGTCACCTTCATTACCACTCTGCACATTCTTTTCAACAACGTGCTTGCTCTGCATATTCTTGTCACCTTCATTACCGCTCCACACTTTCTTCTTACCACCATGCTTGCTCTGAATTGCTGTCAGGGCTCCCGGGTATGACCAGAGGTGTGTGACTGACGCAGGGAAACGCAGACTTCAGATATGTTATAAACAATGTAATTTATTAACACTAACCATACAAAAGTAAACGCAGTGCAATACTAAAACATAACACAGTGCAAACAAACCAACCAACCACCCACAGATAACAGTACATACAATGCAAGCGTCGTCAGGCAGGCCGGGTCAATATCAGTCGGGCAGGTAGGTACAGGGGGAGCAAGCGGAGAATGGTCGGGGTCACAGGCCAGGTTCAGCAGGTAGCGGGCAGCGTGGTACCGAGGGTCAGGCAGAGGAGAATGGTCAGACAAGCCAGGGATCAGAGCAGGGTCAGCAGAGAATCAGACAGGAACAGAGAGCAGGAACAGGATACAGGGCCCAAGAGAAACACAACACCAAGGCAGAGTCTGCAGGTCTGAATGTCCCTTAAATACACCAGTATACTTAGTTCCAGGTGTTTGACTGGCTGCAAGGTTGAGTCTCTGATTGCTGGGAGCACCCGCTGGCCAGCCCTGGTACTGCAGCTCATAAGGCAGCTGAGTCCCACTATTGCTGGCCAGTCCATTCCTGACAGTACCCCCCCTCAAGGAGCGGCCTCAGGACGCTCCAAACAGTCCTAGCTGGGCAAAATGTTCCACCGCCCGGGTCTGGTAACTGGCGGGATATCAAAGACTGGCACACCGGGCAGGACTCCGGGCAGCGGCACACCGGGCAGAGGCACATCGGGCAGGACTCCGGGCAGAGGCACATCGGGCTGGACTCCGGGCAGAGGCACTCCGGGCAGCGGCACACCGGGCAGAGGCACATCGGGCTGGACTCCGGGCAGAGGCACATCGGGCTGGACTCCGGGCAGAGGCACATCGGGCTGGACTCCGGGCAGAGGCACATCGGGCTGGACTCCGGGCAGAGGCACATCGGGCAGAGGCACACCGGGCTGGACTCCGGGCAGAGGCACATTGGGCAGAGGCACATCGGGCAGGACTCCGGGCAGAGGCACATTGGGCAGGACTCCGGGCAGAGGCACATCGGGCAGAGGCACATCTGGCAGGACTCCGGGCAGAGGCACATCGGGCAGGACTCCGGGCAGAGGCACATCGGGCCGGACTCCGGGCAGAGGCACATCGGGCCGGACTCCGGGCAGAGGCACATCGGATTACCAGGCGAAGCAGCAGGCAGCGGGCCACCAGGCGGAGCAGCAGGCAGCGGGCCCCCGGGCGGAGCAGCAGGCAGCGGGCCCCCGGGCGGAGCAGCAGGCAGCTGGCCCCCGGGCGGAGCAGCAGGCAGCTGGCCCCCGGGCGGAGCAGCAGGCACCGGGCCCCCGGGCGGGGCGACCGGCATCGGGTCCCCAGGCGGGGCGACCGGCATCGGGCCCCCAGGCGGAGCGGCGGGCGCCGGGCCCCCAGGAGGGGCGACAGGCATCGGGCCCCCAGACGGGGCGACAGGCGTCGGGCCCCCAGGCGGGGCGACAGGCATCGGGCCCCCAGGCGGGGCAACAGGCATCGGGCCCCTAGGCGGGGCGACAGGCATCGGGCCCCCAGGCGGAGCGGCGGGCGCCGGACCCCCAGGCGGGGCGACAGGCATCGGGCCCCCAGGCGGAGCGGCGGGCGCCGGACCCCCAGGCGGAGCGACAGGTCTCGGGCCCTCAGGCGGAGCGGCGGGCGCCGGACCCCCAGGCGGAGCGACAGGTCTCGGGCCCTCAGGCGGAGCGGCGGGCGCCGGACCCCCAGGCGGAGCGACAGGTCACGGGCCCTCAGGCGGAGCGGCGGGCGCCGGACCCCCAGGTGGAGCGACAGGTCTCGGGCCCTCAGGCGGAGTGACAGGTCTCAGGCCCCCAGGCGGGGCGCCGGGCGCCGGACCCCCAGGCGGAGCGACAGGTCTCGGGCCCCCAGGCGAAGCGGCGGGCACCGAGTCACAAGGCACGACAGTGGGCTCCGAGTCAACTGGCATGACCGCTGGCACTGGGTCAGACATTGGATCGTCTGGCTGGACAGCGGGCATCGGGTCACCAGGCATCAGGTCATTTGGCTCGACAGCGGGCACCGCGTCATCTGGCAAGGCAGTGGGCTCCGAGTCAACTGGTATGACCGCGGGCACTGGGGCAGACATTGAATTGTCTAGCTGGACAGCGGGCATCGGGTCACCAGGCATCAGGTCATTTGGCTCGACAGCGGGCACCGAGTCACAAGGCACGACAGTGGGCTCCGAGTCAACTGGCATGACCGCTGGCACTGGGTCAGACATTGGATCGTCTGGCTGGACAGCGGGCATCGGGTCACCAGGCATCAGGTCATTTGGCTCGACAGCGGGCACCGCGTCATCTGGCAAGGCAGTGGGCTCCGAGTCAACTGGTATGACCGCGGGCACTGGGGCAGACATTGAATCGTCTGGCTGGACAGCGGGCATCGGGTCACCAGGCATCAGGTCATTTGGCTCGACAGCGGGCACCGCGTCATCTGGCAAGGCAGTGGGCTCCGAGTCAACAGGCACGACAGTGGGCACCGGGTCATCAGGTACCGGATTGTCTGGCTCGACAGCGGGCATCGGGTCACCAGGTATGACAGCGGGCACTGGGTCACCAGGCATCAGGTCATTTGGCTCGACAGCGGGCACCGCGTCATCTGGCAAGGCAGTGGGCACCGAGTCACCAGGTACGACAGCGGGCTCTGAGTCAATTGGCACGACAGCGGGCACCGGATCAGGTACCGGATCATCTGGATCAACAGCCGCCATCGAGTCAACTGGCCTAATAGGATCGTCAGGCTGGATCAGTTCATCATGCTGGGTAGAGGCATCAGGCTGAATGCCGGCGTCCGGCTGAGTAGAGGCTTCAGGCCGAGTAGAGGCTTCAGGCCGAGTAGAGGCATCAGGCCGAGTAGAGGCATCAGGCCGAGTAGAGGCTTCAGGCCGAGTAGAGGCATCAGGCCGAGTAGAGGCTTCAGGCTGAACCACGGAAGGCAGGCTCACCGGTTTGGATACTGGCAGGATGGTATTGGTTGGAAAGAATTTTCGCTTTTTTCTGGTTTTAACTACTGGAGCACTGCAAGTAAACGCAGGTCTGCAAACGAATGGAGCAGCTGGAGACAGAGAAGAACTGGAGGATGGAACAGGAGAGGGAGCAGTTGCTACAGAGGGCTTTTTTACAGGGTTAAAGGCAGGATAGGTGCAGCGAGTGGGAACAGGGTACTGACATGCGGTAGATAGCAGGGCAGGAGGAGCTGTTGGGAATGCAGGAATAGAGTTTTGAGGAAATAGATTAGAAGCAGGACTGGGTCTTTGTAAGCTGACTGAGGCTGGGTGCAACAAATCTGTCCATGTCTGCAGTATGGGTTGAACAAAGCTGAGCTTACACAAAGCCTGTCTGACCAAAGACTGCACTGCGTTTATACAATCTCTTAGTACCTGTGGTGAACATGTGGAATAACGCTCCAGAAAGTAACCCACATCATCCTCTAATAACCATACCAGGGACTCTACCTGGTCTGCATTAAATGGTGGCAAAAATTCATCCCTGCATTCGGGGGTACCAGATGAAACCAACTCAGCACAAACCTCAATCAAAGGCTGCACCTCAGAGAATTCTGTGCCCTGATCTACTAGAACATGAGCGAGCCGTATACATTCTAGCAGTTCATCCCGGGTATACTCCTTCAGAGTTTGATAAGCATACTCCCTGTCATCAAACACTAGCAGATATAAGTACACAACCTCATCCAGATCCATCCTTCCCATCAACAAGCCAAGATGGCTTCCCTGTGCAGCCACTTCTGGTCAGGATTGGCCTTGGTGTAATGTCAGGGCTCCCGGGTATGACCAGAGGTGTGTGACTGACGCAGGGAAACGCAGACTTCAGATATGTTATAAACAATGTAATTTATTAACACTAACCATACAAACATAAACGCAGTGCAATACTAAAACATAACACAGTGCAAACAAACCAACCAACCACCCACAGATAACAGTACATACAATGCAAGCGTCGTCAGGCAGGCCAGGTCAATATCAGTCGGGCAGGTAGGTACAGGGGGAGCAAGCGGAGAATGGTCGGGGTCACAGGCCAGGTTCAGCAGGTAGCGGGCAGCGTGGTACCGAGGGTCAGGCAGAGGAGAATGGTCAGACAAGCCAGGGATCAGAGCAGGGTCAGCAGAGAATCAGACAGGAACAGAGAGCAGGAACAGGATACAGGGCCCAAGAAAAACACAACACCAAGGCAGAGTCTGCAGGTCTGAATGTCCCTTAAATACACCAGTATAATTAGTTCCAGGTGTTTGACTGGCTGCAAGGTTGAGTCTCTGATTGCTGGGAGCACCCGCTGGCCAGCCCTGGTACTGCAGCTCATAAGGCAGCTGAGTCCCACTATTGCTGGCCAGTCCATTCCTGACAATTGCTCTGGATGTCTGGTACAGTATGTGCTAAAAAGCTCACAAAAAAGCTTTACAGCAAATGTGCACAGGGATGTACAGTACAATACTGTACTGTATGTTTTAAAACACACACCAAAAAGCTTCTCAGTACTGCAATTGTCTTCACAGTACACTTTTATTGTCTACCTGTGACCACGACCTCTCCTACAGGAAGTCATGACCACGTGTCACAGCAGGGAAGATGGCCGTAGCTCATGTTCGTCAACCGAAGCGGGGTTTGTGAACCGAAGAAAACTTTTGTGAACTCTTCTGTTTGCGAACTGAGTGGTTCATGAACAAAAGCATTCGTGGACCAAGGTATCACTTTAATCAACTCTACAAAAAGCATCCCAAAAAAGCAATACAGTGTTATGTATACTGTTATACTGTATATGTTACTACATAAAGGTTGCAATGTAAGACTTATTAGCAGAATGAGATACTGCTAAATTCTGGAATTGTGATATCAGAGGCACAAGAGCAATATAGTTCAGTCATCGATACTAAGATTGTACTCATGGATGGGATTTTGAATCCCACAAAAACAAAATGCAGATTGATAACTATCAAGCAGGAATGTTGGAGGAAGTTCATAACAGCACGCTTATTAATAGAGAAGGTCCTCAATGTCAGTTTTCTGCAAACAATTTGTATGTGTATGGACACCTTTAGACTTTACAACCTATACCCCAGAGAAGTGTTTCCTAAAGTGTGGTAAACATTCTTTCTTTAGTACTTCACAAGGCTCAGGATTTATGTTATATTGTGAGAGAATATGTTTATGCTATAGATGGCTACCAAAAGCTAAACACTAGAGCTACCACGTTTATTAAACAATGAAATCAAAAACTATTAGCATTTAGGACCTTGACTAAACATTTATTTAAAAATGGAATTATAATTTATTAGTATCCAAGAATTTTATTGATTTGAAAGCATCTATAGACAGAACACTTATTTGATGCCTGTAGGAATGGATTGGATAATAGCTGAGCTTTATGGTTTGCCTGTGCAGACGTAATCCCTAGTGTACCTTTGTTGTTGATTAAAGTAGATCTAGGGTCAAAACTATATATGTGATATAGGCTGCCTCAGCCAGTAAGATTTGGTTCTGTTTTTCTAAATGCCTCCAGTAACATACTGTAAATATTTGTTGATCCTGCTAATAGAACCATTGGCTATGCACTTGCTAGAGCGACAACACTCTTCCTCCTGTTGTGAAAATGCTGCAGCATTGTCAACCTTGATGCTGCTGTAGCTGATTAGATGTTGACTCTGTTGAGATCTGCACTTTCACTGTATAACCAGACCTAATCCTGCCCAAGACCCTTTAGACCAGGGGTGTCCAAACTTTTTTTCAAAGAGGGCCAGATTGGATGAAGTGAACATGGTGGAGGGCCGAACATTTTTCCGAACATTCTTTGAACCATTACAATTAAATGCAAATAAATTATTTTATGCCAAGTTAATTGCAAACGACATACTTTTCCTTTCATAACATTAAGATCAACTGACAGCTGAGTTTTCACAATGTATTGAAAATAAATTTTAAAAAAACTTACCTGCTTTAATGTGAAGGGTGAAAAAGGTAGCTGGAGCTGAAGTCTCTGCTCGGCAGCCAGGAGGGGAAGAGAAACACACTTCACGCTGGAAGCCCGGCCCTGACGTCACCGCCCTCTGTCGCTCCCAGCGTGGCGCAGTCACGCATGCGCACTGCTCTCAAGCAGAAGACTGTCTGCCACAGAAGGGAGGGCCGTGCGACAGCCGAATTTACACAGACCAGGGAGAATGCACCGCAGTCAGGCATGCGCACTGCCCTCTGCTCTCAAGCAGAAGACTGTCTGCCATAGAAGGGAGGGCCGTGGGAGGGCCACATTACACAGAGCAGGGAGCGCTGTTGGAAGGCCGTATTAAACCGACCCCCGGGCCGTAAATGGCCCACGGGCCGGACTTTGGACATGCCTGCTTTAGATGGAAAGCAAATTGACCTGTCTGCAAGACCTGGAGAACTTATGTAAAATCCTTGTTCAGTCCCTTTCATGCCCTCCAGCACTCTCTAGCAGGTGCATGACAAATTCAGCTTCCCAGGTGCATGTAGCATTAAAAAAGGTAAACATTTCTTTTAAGCTTTTAAGCCAGTCTGGCTTGAAAATGTTTTTTATCACTTTAAAAAGACACCTAGAGGCTTTAGATCAGTGGTTCTCAACCTTTCTAATGCCGCGACCCCTTAATACAGTTCCTCATGTTGTGGTGACCCCCAACCATAAAATTATTTTCGTTGCTACTTCATAACTGTAATTTTGCAGTGGGAGGAGTAGTGCCACGTCATTGGTGTCAGTGGGAGGAATAGTGTCCCATCACTGATGTCAATGGGAGGAATAGTACCCCATCATTGGTATCAGTGGTAGGAATAGTGCCCCATCATTGGTGTCAGTGGGAGGAATAGTGCCCCATCATTGGTGTCAGTGGGAGGAATAGTGCCCCATCATAGGTGTCAGTGGGGGGAATAGTGCCCCATCATTGGTGTCAGTGGGAGGAATAGTGCCCCATCATTGGTGTCAGTGGGAGGAATAGTGCCCCATCATTGGTGTCAGTGGGAGGAATAGTGCCCCATCATTGGTGTCAGTGGGAGGAATAGTGCCCCATCATTGGTGTCAGTGGGAGGAATAGTGCCCCATCATTGGTGTCAGTGGGAGGAATAGTGCCCCATCATTGGTGTCAGTGGGAGGAATAGTGCCCCATCATAGGTGTCAGTGGGGGGAATAGTGCCCCATCATTGGTGTCAGTGGGAGGAATAGTGCCCCATCATAGGTGTCAGTGGCGGGAATAGTGCCCCATCATTGGTGTCAATGGGGGGAATAGTGCCCCATCATTGGTGTCAGTGGGGGGAATAGTGCCCCATCATTGGTGTCAGTGGGGGGAATAGTGCCCCATCATTGGTGTCAGTGGGAGGAATAGTGCCCCGTCACTGGTGTCAGTGGGAGGAATAGTGCCCCATCGTTGGTATCAGTGGGAGGAATAGTGCCCCATCGTTGGTGTCAGTGGGAGGAATAGTGCCCCATCGTTGGTGTCAGTGGGAGGAATAGTGCCCCATCGTTGGTGTCAGTGGGAGGAATAGTGCCCCATCGTTGGTGTCAGTGGGAGGAATAGTGCCCCATCATTGGTGTCAGTGGGGGGAATAGTGCCCCATCATTGGTGTCAGTGGGAGGAATAGTGCCCCATCGTTGGTATCAGGGGGAGCAATAGTGCCCCAACGTTGGTGTCAGTGGGAGGAATAGTGCCCCATCGTTGGTATCAGTGGGAGGAATAGTGCCCCATCATTGGTATCAGTGGGAGGAATAGTGCCCCATCGTTGGTGTCAGTGGGAGGAATAGTGCCCCATCGTTGGTATCAGTGGGAGGAATAGTGCCCCATCGTTGGTATCAGTGGGAGGAATAGTGCCCCATCGTTAGTATCAGTGGGAGGAATAGTGCCCCATCGTTGGTGTCAGTGGGAGGAATAGTGCCCCATCGTTGGTGTCAGGGGGAGCAATAGTGCCCCAACATTAGTATCAGTGGGAGGAATAGTGCCCCATCGTTGGTGTCAGTGGGAGGAATAGTGCCCCATCGTTGGTGTCAGTGGGGGGAGGAATAGTGCCCCATCGTTGGTGTCAGTGGGGGGAGGAATAGTGCCCCATTGTTGGTGTCAGTGGGGGGAGGAATAGTGCCCCATCATTGGTATTAGTGACACCAATGATTGGGCACTATTCCTCCCACTGACACCAATGATACTTACCTTGCTGACCCCTGCTCCAGCCTGGGCTCGCTCGCTCCCTCCCTCTCCCATGGTACAGACACTTACCGGTCAGATGTCTTCCGTCTCCGGCCGCTCTCCTCCTCTTCACTCGCTCGATCTTCGCGGTGCCGCTCGGCTCCTCCTTTCCAAGCTCCACCTCCTTGCCGGTGATTGGCCGCCTCTGTGCCTCTCCTGAGCTACAGTTCCGGCGGCCAATCACCGATGAGGATTGATCCCGGGGGTGTGTCCAGATGACAGGGACGGCATGTCATCCCGCCCACACCTGGAGACGGATAGAGGAGCGGTGTCTCGGTTCCTAAGGCCATCGGAAATATGTGTTTTCCGATGGTCTTAGGCGACCCCTGGGAAAGTGTCGTTCGACCCCCAAAGGGGTCGCGACCCCCAGGTTGAGAACCGCTACTTTAGATGAACTTTAAGTCTATCAAAAACATTGGATGTTTTCAGCTGATAGGAGTGATGTTGTCCAAGCAGAACTGTGCAGTCAACATAAATAAGCATACTTATAGGCAGGGCGAGAATACAGGGTGGACAGGAGAGGCAGCTGCCCCAGGTTCAGTTTTTTTATGTGGTGGGAGGGTACAGCATGACCACCACTAAAACTGTTTGGCATCTTCATCCTGGATAATGTTGTCCTGACACTGCTCATGGGGATACGAGTCTATGTGAATTATGGGGAAGAACTCTTTTGGAAAATGTCCCTAATGTCCAACCTCCATCCATCTAAGGTCTCCAGCTAGCCTGCAAATTCTATATAGGTTATTTGTTACATATTTTTGAACAAATACTGTGTTCTTTTCTCTTCCAATAAAAATAAGGGGCATTAACAATAAATCAGTATGATGAGTTATATGCAGAGACATTAAGCTATCTCTCTGAAATATGATCCTGAAGCTCTGCATCTTAATTATTACAGATTATTTCCTCCAGCACTATTTAAAACATATGGTTTTACTCCTTTGTGGTTGATCAAATAAATTACCCATGAGGCATCCAATAATTTACAATTACATTTCACATTGAAAATTAACATGTATATTAAGGCAAAGTTAAAAAGTATTAGCTGAACTATATCTTTAATGCGAGATAAGGATGCTAAATCTAAAATGGAGTCGAGTCACTGGAAACTTCCCTGCTACCAAGATAATCTCATAGCTGTGGGAAAATTAGGCTGCATATGATAAATGTGAAACTCGCCTCAAATAACTTATTATATAACATTTCTTATATACATTTATGTTCATAGCATTAATATAATATTTCTCTACTGTTGACTGTAATTATAAAGTGCTGTGGAATGGGTACAAATAAACATTTCAGCATGTCCAAAAAATATAAAAATAAAAAGTGTGCTGTCCCTTTAAATAATAAATACACACATGATTAAGAAATTAGCCAGTCAGTACAAAGAAATGTATGAAATACTCTAGCACAACTTATATACTTTACACCAATAAGGACATCAGAATCAAAAAGTTCACATGCAAATAAAGTCCCAAAAATTGTGACAAAAGTGCTCTGTGCTTATAAACTTTACATAGCGTTCCAGTGCTCAAAAGTGCTCCTTGAAGAAAAGAGGGGCCTCTTACTATAACGTGCTGTCGCATGAAACGCGTCAGTAAGAGCCTTGCCGTGCTGACGTCATGCCGCGGAGGCTGCATGTTGGTCCGGCGGCCATCTTTACCACTGTTTATGTAAGCCTGATCTGCATTTATACATTACTTGGACTACTTTGCCGAATTCTGATTAAATTTACTACACTATAATACCTACGTCTGGTGCAGGGGCGGACTGACAACTTATGGGGCCCCCGGGCAATAGGGGATCATGGGGCCCCTGTGTCCTCGCCCACACTCAAACCACACCCAAAAAAGCCTATGAAAGGTACCAGGGGCATCTCTTGGGGCCCCCTACTGACCCCGGGCCCTCGGGCAGTGCCCGCGTTTCCGAATGGTCAGTCCACCCCTGGTCTGGTGGCTTGATTTCTGAGCCATTTAAGGTGGAGGATTACCATCTGGCATTATCGGTGTATTTTGGCGAAGTCTGATAATAAGGAGCTCTCCCTATATGCTGGATTTGTCCATTAGTGATGTCTAGAGCGCTTCCCCTGTTGTGTGTATGTGCCAGTGGAGTCCCCTTCTGTCCCTGACCAGATCCATGATGACAACCAGGGTCCCTTTTGGAGATTATTGCTATATGCACATTTAACTTGCGCTTCTGGTAAGTGCAAGCCCACCCCATTTCATCACCATTTGAAGTCACGAGCACTGGAGTTATTTCAACGTACCTGCTTTTCAGTCAATGGAATCACTGTTATTATTTGGAATATTGCATCAATCACCTTTTGATTTTCATCCAGTCACAAGTTTACTGGAATATGGATTTATTAGCACTTTAATGAACTTCATAGCTTATATATGGTATATACTTCTAGTGTTGAATTAATTGATTCATCTTTGTGAATTTATTTCATCCATTCACTTTTTCACTTGCCACTTTGTTTAATATATTTAGTTCATCTCACTATTTTAATGCAGATATTTTACGGTTCTGTTCACTTGATCACTTAATTGTATAGCGAGGCATATTTCATTTACTAGAGATCAAAAGGCCCTTGAATCCAAACTCCAGGCTGCACTTTCACTGTCAGACCCTCAGACAGTTAAATTACCTACCTAGCACGCCCTCTTCCCGGAAATGTAGATCACATATGTATATGTGATTCTGCGCAGCCCTGCCGCCCTGTAGCACTACTTCTGCTGTAGGGCAAGTGGTTAAATGTAGCTGCTGTAAAATTCCTAACTTTAACTTTTTTAACATTCTTTTCCTTTGTTTTGTCTGGTAATCCTGTAAATAGCACACTTCCTGTCCCTGGATGGCTAAGCTCACTCCTCCACTGTATCTATGGAGGGAGCCATGGTTGCCAATCAGGCTAGACTACTATTATGTCTTCTTTTGTTCGTATCCATTACATGGTGACTGATGGGTCTTATATGTTACTTGTTGATCTTGCCACAAATGCTGTGTCCTTACAGCTGGTATTTATAATGCTGGCTGAAAATGTTTTTAGCCCAAAAAATGAAATCCAATGCAGCATCCACAATAAGAATTGGTTAGCTGCAATATATAATATGTTTGTTCTTGGGTCTAATTATGCTTTAAAGAGACCACATTAACAAAGTAAGCAAACCCCACAATGTGAAAGAAGAGCATGTATACTTATGTTTGCAGCAGCCTTTGTATTTTAACTCCACTGGTTTGCTGATTCCTGGCTGCTGCAAGTTTTTCATACTTCTAAATGAGTGGAACACCTGCTCCTGCTTCCGAACATTGTGGTTCCTCCCTCTGGCTTGTATGTCACTACAAGGCGTACTAGCTAACAAATGCGCAGACTGCGCACTGCTAAGTTCTAAAATCTCAATCTCCCTACACTACTTCTTTAAGCCCTCCTCACCCTTTCATTTGTACCCATCTTTCCCTATCTCTCCTCCTTATTTTTATGCTTTGTATTGGAGTCTTTAGGAGAGGACAAACATTTTAGACAGACTGAGAGTACACAATAAGTAAGTTACATCATCCAGATAAGAGTTTACCAACAGTCAAAATGAGTGGACTAGTAAGTACATAGGCATTGCATAACTGAAGAGGAACATACATGTGGTATACAGTATAATGGAGCATTAGGAACTATTTCTATTGGTCCAACCTCTCCACAAGAATTCCATATTACACAAGTGTAATGGAACCGACCCAGACTGCGCTTCAGTACTTCTGCTAGACTACCGCTTCCCTGTCTGAACACCGACAACAGACACCACAGCAGACCATACAAGACTAGACTACACCAGTCTTGCAGTAAACCGGGAAATAGCCTAGTTTATTTTAACACAGACACAATATATATACATTCAAGGGAACAACCCCCCCTCCCTGCTTAATGACACAGGGTGGGGCAATCTACTTTTTAGTCAACACAATTCTAACATTTTTGGCTCTATACACCACCACAATGGATTTGAAATGAAACGAACAAGATGTGCTTTAACTGCAGACTGTCAGCTGTAATTTGAGGGTATTTACATCCAAATCAGGTGAACGGTGTAAGAATTGCAACAGTTTGCATATGTGCCTCCCACTTGTTAAGGGACCAAAAGTAATGGGACAATTGGCTTCTCAGCTGTTCCATGGCCAGGTGTGTGTTATTCCCTCATTATCCCAATTACAATGATCAGATAAAAGGTCCAGAGTTCATTTCAAGTGTGCTATTTGCATTTGGAATCTGTTGCTGTCAACTCTCCAGATGAGATCCAAAGATCTGTCACTATCAGTGAAGCAAGCCATCATTAGGCTGAAAAAACAAAACAAACCCATCAGAGAGATAGCAAAAACATTAGGCATGGCCAAAACAACTGTTTGGAACATTCTTAAAAAGAAGGAACGCACCGGTGAGCTCAGCAACACCAAAAGACCCGGAAGACCACGGAAAACAACTGTGGTGGATGACCGAAGAATTCTTTCCCTGGTGAAGAAAACACCCTTCACAACAGTTGGGCAGATCAAGAACACTCTCCAGGAGGTAGGTGTACATGTGTCAAAGTCAACAATCAAGAGAAGACTTCACCAGAGTGAATACAAAGGGTTCACCACAAGATGTAAACCATTGGCGAGCCTCAAAAACAGGAAGGCCAGATTAGAGTTTGCCAAAAAACATCTAAAAAAGCCTTCACAGTTCTGGAACAACATCCTATGGACAAATGAGACCAAGATCAACTTGTACCAGAGTGATGGGAAGAGAAGAGAATGGAGAAGGAAAGGAACTGCTCATGATCCTAAGCATACCACCTCATCAATGAAGCATGGTGGTGGTAGTGTCATGGTGTGGGCATGTATGGCTGCCAATGGAACTGGTTCTCTTGTATTTATTGATGTGACTGCTGACAAAAGCAGCAGGATGAATTCTGAAGTGTTTCGGGCAATATTATCTGCTCATATTCAGCCAAATGCTTCAGAACTCATTGGACGCCGCTTCACAGTGCAGATGGACAATGACCCAAAGCATACTGCAAAAGCAAACAAAGAGTTTTTTAAGGGAAAGAAGTGGAATGTTATGCAATGGCCAAGTCAATCACCTGACCTGAATCCGATTGAGCATGCATTTCACTTGCTGAAGACAAAACTGAAGGGAAAATGCCCCAAGAACAAGCAGGAACTGAAGACAGTTGCAATAGAGGCCTGGCAGAGCATCACCAGGGATGAAACCCAGCGTCTGGTAATGTCTATGCGTTCCAGACTTCAGGCTGTAATTGACTGCAAAGGATTTGCAACCAAGTATTAAAAAGTGAAAGTTTGATTTATGATTATTATTCTGTCCCATTACTTTTGGTCCCTTAACAAGTGGGAGGCACATATGCAAACTGTTGTAATTCTTACACCGTTCACCTGATTTGGATGTAAATACCCTGAAATTAAAGCTGACAGTCTGCAGTTAAAGCACATCTTGTTCGTTTCATTTCAAATCCATTGTGGTGGTGTATAGAGCCAAAAATGTTAGAATTGTGTCGATGTCCCAATATTTATGGACCTGACTGTATATCACATGTCAGGTAGGCCAAGAGGCAGTAATACCACCTTTTCTTAAGATTCTATCCATCTGTCAGCTCTTGTGAAATGTTTAAGGTACATTCTAGCTTCATAAGTAACCCTATGTCTTGCCCTTATTCACAAGAGTGCACTATTTTGGGAGTGTGAGAGTCTTTGGAAGCTTCCATTGGATTGCTATCAGTTTCCTTACATAAAACAAAACAAGATTAATAGCATAGCATCCATCAGTATACAAAGTAAACATAGCACTGGGTTACCAATATTTGTAATTAGAGATGAGCGAAGAAATGAAAAATTCGATTCGACTGATTCGGCGAATTCGTGGACAATATTCGATTCGAGTCGAATAAATTCGCTGTGAATTTAACTTAAAAAAGGGTGTTTCTAGGCTTCAGAGAGACTTAATATTAGTGCAGAACACTGTACCTTTAATTTAAATGCCCTTGGAGTCTGCTGGGGAAGAGAAATAATACTGTCAGTCAGTATGACATGCAGATGAGTGCCGTCGATCTTAGAATCACCGCACACTTCACTCATTTGGGCAGTCACGGGGCCAAAACCAGAGTGTGGAGCCACAGTGTGGCGGTGGAGGCAGCAGCAATGGGAGGCCATACAGCACCCTATGACAAAAATGGAAACCACCAGCAGTGTGAGGAGACCTGAAAGTGGCACATGGCAGAGTGTGGCGATAGAGACAGCAGCAATGGGAGGCCGTACAGGGACCCATGACACACTCTGGACCTGGCAGCAGCATGAGGAGGCGGTACAGGGGCCCATGACAGATTACGGGCCTGGCAGCAGCATGAGGAGTCGGTACAGGGGCCCATGGCAGATTACGGGCCTGGCAGCAGCAATGGGAGGCCGTACAGGGACCCATGACACACTCTGGACCTGGCAGCAGCATGGGGAGGCGGTACAGGGGCCCATGACAGATTACGGGCCTGGCAGCAGCATGAGGAGTCGGTACGGGGGCCCATGACACACTCTGGACCTGGCAGCAGCATGAGGAGGCGGTACAGGGGCGCATGACAGATTACGAGCCTGGCAGCAGCAACTTGGACAGGAGGACGTTCAGCTTCTGCACCGTCGGGTGCGTGCTCGCAAACTGTTGTCTCTTGGAAACGGATTCCAAGAAAGACTGCTGACGGAATCCGTGAAGAGGAGTAGCAGGAGAAGGAGCATCTGAACGAGCGGAATATGCCAACAAGCGACAACAGTGGCCCATGACAGATTACGGGCCTGGCAGCAGCATGAGGAGTCGGTACGGGGGCCCATGGCAGATTACGGGCCTGGCAGCAGCTATGGGAGGCCCGTAATCTGCCAGCACCCTATGACAAAAAATGGAACCCACCAGCAGTGTGAGGAGACCTGAAAGTGGCACATGGCAGAGTGTGGCGATGGAGACAGCAGCAATGGGAGGCCGTACAGGGACCCATGAGAGACTCTGGACCTGGCAGCAGCATGAGGAGGCGGTATAGGGGCCCATGGCAGATTAGGGGCCTGGCAGCAGCTATGGGAGGCCCGTAATCTGCCAGCACCCTATGACAAAAAATGGAACACACCAGCAGTGTGAGGAGACCTGAAAGTGGCACATGGCAGAGTGTGGCGATGGAGGCAGCAGCAATGGGAGGCCGTACAGGGACCCATGAGAGACTCTGGACTTGGCAGCAGCATGAGGAGGCGGTATAGGGGCCCATGGCAGATTAGGGGCCTGGCAGCAGCTATGGGAGGCCCGTAATCTGCCAGCACCCTATGACAAAAAATGGAACACACCAGCAGTGTGAGGAGACCTGAAAGTGGCACATGTTTGGGGCATGATTCATGGCGGATTTAGTCAGTTGTGTCAGGAACTGGTGGTTTGAAATCCAGACTAATCCACGCCTGATTCATTTTCACAAACGTCAGTCTCTCCACACTTTGGGTGGACAGTCGTGTCCTCCGCGGAGTTGCAATACCTCCTGCCGCACTAAACACGCGCTCCGATGCCACGCTACTGGCCGGGCATGACAGCCTTTCAAGGGCAAATTCAGCTAGTTGGGGCCAAAGGTCAAGTTTCGTTGCCCAGTAGTCAAGGGGATTGTCTACCTCGGTTGGCAGGGTGCTGTCCAAGTAGGCCTAAGCCTGTTGTTTGAGGTCCTGCTCCAGGTCCACCTGATGCTGCTGCTGCTGCTGCGGCTGGTTAGTAGTTTCCTCACTGCGCTGGTGAAGAAAGCTACTCATCATCGACTGCAGACTGAGGCAGCCGCTGCTGGTGGAGCTGCCACTGCTCCTACCACCCCACCCCTCCCCTGCTGCCATGGCAGCGGAACACGAGCGCACAGGGCCCACAGTGTCTGAGGATGGACGTTGGCGCAGACAGGCAGAGACCAGCTGACTACATAGGTGTTTTTTATAGTACGTTATTTTGGCCTCCCTCTCAGCAGGTGTGAAAAAGGCCACCATTTTTGAACGGTAGCGAGGGTCCAACAAGGTGGACAGCCAAAAGTCATCCCTCTGTCTGATGGTTATTATTCGGCTGTCGCTACGCAAGCAACCGAGCATGCTATGGGCCATTTGTGCCAAGGAATGCGAGGGACTCCCTGCCTCCATCTCCACAGCATACTGCCACGGTGCGTCTAGGTCCTCTGTCTCCTCTTCCTCCTCCTCTACCAGATGCTCCTGCTCCTCCACTCCTGTCCGCTGAGTGGAAAAACCACCCATTTCACTCAATAATTCCTGAGCACCAATGTCCTCCTCTACCTCCTCCTCTTCTTCCAGTCCTGCCCCCACAGGGGCCATGTGGCGTTGAGATCTGTGCGCCACGTCTACCGCACCCTGACCAGCCATTGTTAACAGCATTTGTTCCAGGACGTGCAACAGAGGAATGACGTCGTTCATCCCATAGTCCTGCCGACTCACGAATAGCGTGGCCTCCTCAAAGGGCCTGAGCAAGCGCAGGTGTCACGCATGAGCTGCCAATGGCTGACATCTAAGTTACACAGGGAGTACCTTTATCTGCTTTTAACATCAGGAAATCTGTGATGGCCTTTTGCTGTTCGTAAAGGCGGTCTAACATATGTAGGGTTGAATTCCACCTTGTTGCAACGTCACAGCATGAGGAGTCGGTATAGGGGCCCATGGCAGATTAGGGGCCTGGCAGCAGTTATGGGAGGCCCATAATCTGCCAGCACCCTATGACAAAAAATGGAACACACCAGCAGTGTGAGGAGACCTGAAAGTGGCACATGGCAGAGTGTGGCGATGGAGACAGCAGCAATGGGAGGCCGTACAGGGACCCATGAGAGACTCTGGACCTGGCAGCAGCATGAGGAGGCGGTATATAGGGGCCTACGGCAGATTAGGGGCCTGGCAGCAGCTATAGGAGGCCCGTAATCTGCCAGCACCCTATGTCAAAAAATTCAACACACCAGCAGTGTGTGAGGAGACCTGAAAGTGGCACATGGCAGAGTGTGGCGATGGAGACAGCAGCAATGGGAGGCCGTACAGGGACCCATGACAGACTCTGGACTTGGCAGCAGCATGAGGAGGCGGTATATAGGGGCTTATGGCAGATTAGGGGCCTGGCAGCAGCTATAGGAGGCCCGTAATCTGCCAGCACCCTATGTCAAAAAATTCAACACACCAGCAGTGTGAGGAGACCTGAAAGTGGCACATGGCAGAGTGTGGCGATGGAGACAGCAGCAATGGGAGGCCGTACAGGGACCCATGACAGACTCTGAACTTGGCAGCAGCATGAGGAGGCGTTATATAGGGGCCCATGGCAGATTAGGGGCCTGGCAGCAGCTATGTGAGGCCCGTAATCTGCCTGCACCCTATGTCAAAAAATTTAACACACCAGCAGTGTGAAGAGACCTGAAAGTGGCACATGGCAGCAGAGTGTGGCGATGGAGACAGCAGCAATGGGAGGCCGTACAGGGACCATGACAGACTCTGGACTTGGCAGCAGCATGAGGAGGCGGTATATAGGGGCCCATGGCAGATTAGGGGCCTGGCAGCAGCTATGTGAGGCCCGTTATCTTGCAGCACCCTATGTCAAAAAATTTAACACACCAGCAGTGTGAAGAGACCTGAAAGTGGCACATGGCAGCAGAGTGTGGCGATGGAGACAGCAGCAATGGGAGGCCGTACAGGGACCCATGAGAGACTCTGGACCTGGCAGCAGCAGGAGGAGGCGGTATATAGGGGCCCATGGCAGATTAGGGGCCTGGCAGCAGCTATGTGAGGCCCGTAATCTGCCTGCACCCTATGTCAAAAAATTTAACACACCAGCAGTGTGAAGAGACCTGAAAGTGGCACATGGCAGCAGAGTGTGGCGATGGAGACAGCAGCAATGGGAGGCCGTACAGGGACCCATGACAGACTCTGAACTTGGCAGCAGCATGAGGAGGCGGTATATAGGGGCCCATGGCAGATTAGGGGCCTGGCAGCAGCTATAGGAGGCCCGTAATCTGCCAGCACCCTATGTCAAAAAATTTAACACACCAGCAGTGTGAAGAGACCTGAAAGTGGCACATGGCAGCAGAGTGTGGCGATGGAGACAGCAGCAATGGGAGGCCGTACAGGGACCCATGAGAGACTCTAGACTTGGCAGCAGCATGAGGAGGCGGTATATAGGGGCCCATGGCAGATTAGGGGCCTGGCAGCAGCTATGTGAGGCCCGTAATCTGCCTGCACCCTATGTCAAAAAATTAAACACACCAGCAGTGTGAAGAGACCTGAAAGTGGCACATGGCATGAGAGACTCTGGACCTGGCAGCAGCAGGAGGAGGTGGTATATAGGGGCCCATGGCAGATTAGGGGCCTGGCAGCAGCTATGTGAGGCCCGTAATCTGCCTGCACCCTATGTCAAAAAATTTAACACACCAGCAGTGTGAAGAGACCTGAAAGTGGCACATGGCAGCAGAGTGTGGCGATGGAGACAGCAGCAATGGGAGGCCGTACAGGGACCCATGAGAGACTCTGGACCTGGCAGCAGCAGGAGGAGGCGGTATATAGGGGCCTATGGCAGATTAGGGGCCTGGCAGCAGCTATAGGAGGCCCGTAATCTGCCAGCACCCTATGTCAAAAAATTCAACACACCAGCAGTGTGAGGAGACCTGAAAGTGGCACATGTTTGAGGCATGATTCATGGCGGATTTAGTCAGTTGTGTCAGGAACTGGTGGTTTGAAATCCAGACTAATCCACGCCTGATTCATTTTCACAAACGTGAGTCTCTCCACACTTTGGGTGGACAGTCGTGTCCTCCGCGGAGTTACAATACCTCCTGCCGCACTAAACACGCGCTCCGATGCCACGCTACTGGCCGGGCATGACAGCCTTTCAAGGGCAAATTCAGCTAGTTGGGGCCAAAGGTCAAGTTTCGTTGCCCAGTAGTCAAGGGGATTGTCTACCTCGGTTGGCAGGGTGCTGTCCAAGTAGGCCCAAGCCTGTTGTTTGAGCTCCTGCTCCAGGTCCACCTGATGCTGCTGCTGCTGCTGCGGCTGGTTAGTAGTTTCCTCACTGCGCTGGTGAAGAAAGCTACTCATCATCGACTGCAGACTGAGGCAGCCGCTGCTGGTGGAGCTGCCACTGCTCCTACCACCCCACCCCTCCCCTGCTGCCATGCCAGCGGAACGCGAGCGCACAGGGCCCACAGTGTCTGAGGATGGACGTTGGCGCACAAAGGCAGAGACCAACTGACTACATAGGTGGTTTTTATAGTACGTAATTTTGGCCTCCCTCTCAGCAGGTGTGAAAAAGGCCACCATTTTGGACCGGTAGCGAGGGTCCAACAAGGTGGACAGCCAAAAGTCATCCCTCTGTCTGATGGTTATTATTCGGCTGTCGCTACGCAAGCAACCGAGCATGCTATGGGCCATTTGTGCCAAGGAATGCGAGGGACTCCCTGCCTCCATCTCCACAGCATACTGCCACGGTGCGTCTGGGTCCTCTGTCTCCTCCTCCTCCTCCTCTACCAGATGCTCCTGCTCCTCCACTCCTGTCCGCTGAGTGGAAAAACCACCCATTTCACTCAATAATTCCTGAGCACAAATGTCCTCCTCTACCTCCTCCTCTTCTTCCTGTCCTGCCCCCACAGGGGTCATGTGGCGTTGAGATCTGTGCGCCACGTCTACCGCACCCTGACCAGCCATTGTTAACAGCATTTGTTCCAGGACGTGCAACAGAGGAATGACGTCGTTCATCCCATAGTCCTGCCGACTCACGAATAGCGTGGCCTCCTCAAAGGGCCTGAGCAAGCGGCAGGTGTCACGCATGAGCTGCCAATGGCTGACATCTAAGTTACACAGGGGAGTACCTTTATCCGCTTGTAACATCAGGAAATCGGTGATGGCCTTTCGCTGCTCGTAAAGGCGGTCTAACATGTGTAGGGTTGAATTCCACCTTGTTGCAACGTCGCAGATCAGGCGATGCTGTGGAATTCCGTTCTGCCGCTGCAGCTCAATGAGGGTGTTCTTTGCGGTGTAGGAATGGCTGAAATGCATGCACAGTTTACGTGACATTTTAAGGATGTCTTGCAGTGGGATGGTGGATTTTAGGAACCGCTTGACAACCAGATTGAACACGTGAGCCATGCATGGCGCATGGCACAACCTTCCTTGACGCAGAGCAGACACCATGTTCTTTCCGTTGTCAGTCAACATGGTTCCGATTTTTAGTTTGCGCGGAGACAGCCATCTGTCGATTTCTCTGTTCATTACACTCAGCAGTTCCTCCCCTGTGTGACTACGTTCGCCAAGGCATACCAGGTGCAGCACAGCGTGACACCGTTGCGCCCTGCACATGTGATATGCCGGTCGGGTAATGGGACTTGGCACGGGGGTGGCGGCTGAGGACACGGCGGAAAAAGAGGTGGTAGAGGCGGACATGCTTGCTGGACCAAGGACGTGCAAACGTGGAGGCAAAAGCGTCGTGACCTGTCCAAGTTGCTGGTGCGGCTGTGCCGGCACCACGTTCACCCAGTGGGCCGTAAATGACATGTACTGTCCCTGACCGTAGTTACAGCTCCACACGTCGGCGCTGCCGTGCACTTTGGCAGAGACCGACATGCTCAAAGACTGGCCCACCATCTCTTCTACATGTGAATGCAGGGCTGGCACTGCCTTTTGGGCAAAGAAATGACGGCTTGGCACTCTCCACCGCGGCGCGGCACAAGCCATCATTTCTCGGAAAGGTGCTGAGTCCACCAGTTGGAAAGGGAGGGACTGCAGCACCAGCAACTTGGACAGGAGGACGTTCAGCTTTTGCACCGTCGGGTGCGTGCTCGCAAACTGTTGTCTCTTGGATACGGATTCCAAGAAAGACTGTTGACGGAATCCGAGAAGAGGAGTAGCAGGAGAAGGAGCATCTGAACGAGCGGAAGATGCCAATGAGCGACAACTCCCCTCAGCAGAGGTGTTGGAGCCTTGACTGGCTGATAGAGGGCGATTGACGACGTCGGGTGACGGAGCAAGTAACGGAGCGGGTGATGGAGCGGGGGCTGGGGCAGGCAGAACCGCCGTATGTTTATCACGGTTTTCCCAGGCCACCGAATGGTGACACTGCATATGCTGACGCAACGCTGTAGTCCCAACATGGGCCCCCTGGCCACGCTTGCATTTCTGGCCACATAGTCGACATACGGCTACGTTTACTTCCTCGGGCGGCTTGAGGAAAAATTGCCACACCACCGAGTAGGAAACTTTGCCCCCGCTACTCTTCACTGGCTGACTGCTACTTCCTCCGTGCGCACCGGCACCACTACTGGCCGTGGTGGTAGGCTGCAGTGGAGCTGGTGCTCTACTCCGTGGACGTTTGGCTCCACTGACACTGATGCGACCCTGCTGCTGTCTCCTGGGCAACCCACCGACTGTTTTGCTCGCTGCCAAGCTGCCACCCTCTTCTCCTGATGATGCGGAAGAAATTGCCTGATGACGACGAGGCTGCCAAGTGCGATCAACCTCCTCATCATCAAGTAGGGTCTCCGCCTCACTACTAGCCCCCTCGGCTGTGTCTGGGTCAGGAGACAGACCTGTCTCTAGACCGGCTACCGAGCCACTCTCCTCGCCAGTACTTGTTCGCTTGGCTGCTGAAAAGGCCGATGTCTCCCCCCGTTCCTGACCGCCCTCTGTTAGCTCTTCCTCACTGTACAGTGGGGCTGAGCCCACAGCATGCGATACTTCGCTTGGTGAGGGAACAGCAAAGGACAGGGGCAGGTAGAGGACACGTGATTTCAGTGGGCTTGGTCCCGGGCCATGCCAACTAACGGTTGTGTCTGACGTACCCACCGACCGTTGGCTGTAGGTGTCAGAGGTGACCTGGGAAGAGGAAGACGACCGAGCCAACCAATCAATGACGGCAGGGTTGTCGGTGGAGACACGACCGCTGGATGACACCGGGAGCACTGGCCTCTGGCTGCGAATACTGCTGCCTCGACCCCTTCCTCTGCTGCCACGTCTGCTCGCTCCTAAAACATTGCCTCCTCTGCCACTCCTCTGCATGTTGTCTGACATACTATTTAATTCAACGATTAGGTGTCCCTGAGTAACAATTCTCTGGCACTCAGTAACAATTCTGTCTGTCCCTGAGTATGAATTCTGTGGCCCTGAGTAACAATTGTGTGTCTGTGCAAGTAACAATTCTGTGTCTGTGCAAGTAACAATTTTGTGTCTGTGAGAGTAACAATTCTCTGGCACTCAGTAACAATTCTGTCTGTCCCTGAGTAACAATTCTCTGGCACTCAGTAACAATTCTGTCTGTCCCTGAGTAACAATTCTGTCTGTCCCTGAGTATGAATTCTGTGGCCCTGAGTAAGAATTCTCTGGCACTCAGTAACAATTCTGTCTGTCCCTGAGTATGAATTCTGTGGCCCTGAGTAACAATTGTGTGTCTGTGCAAGTAACAATTCTGTGTCTGTGCAAGTAACAATTTTGTGTCTGTGAGAGTAACAATTCTCTGGCACTCAGTAACAATTCTGTCTGTCCCTGAGTAACAATTCTCTGGCACTCAGTAACAATTCTGTCTGTCCCTGAGTATGAATTCTGTGGCCCTGAGTAACAATTCTGTCTCTGTGCGAGTAACAATTCTGTGTCTGTGCAAGTAACAATTTTGTGTCTGTGAGAGTAACAATTCTCTGGCACTCAGTAACAATTCTGTCTGTCCCTGAGTAACAATTCTCTGGCACTCAGTAACAATTCTGTCTGTCCCTGAGTAACAATTCTCTGGCACTCAGTAACAATTCTGTCTGTCCCTGAGTAACAATTCTCTGGCACTCAGTAACAATTGTGTGTCTGTGCAAGTAACAATTCTGTGTCTGTGCAAGTAACAATTTTGTGTCTGTGAGAGTAACAATTCTCTGGCACTCAGTAACAATTCTGTCTGTCCCTGAGTAACAATTCTCTGGCACTCAGTAACAATTCTGTCTGTCCCTGAGTATGAATTCTGTGGCCCTGAGTAACAATTCTGTCTCTGTGCGAGTAACAATTCTGTGTCTGTGCAAGTAACAATTTTGTGTCTGTGAGAGTAACAATTCTCTGGCACTCAGTAACAATTCTGTCTGTCCCTGAGTAACAATTCTCTGGCACTCAGTAACAATTCTGTCTGTCCCTGAGTAACAATTCTCTGGCACTCAGTAACAATTCTGTCTGTCCCTGAGTAACAATTCTCTGGCACTCAGTAACAATTGTGTGTCTGTGCAAGTAACAATTCTGTGTCTGTGCAAGTAACAATTTTGTGTCTGTGAGAGTAACAATTCTCTGGCACTCAGTAACAATTCTGTCTGTCCCTGAGTAACAATTCTCTGGCACTCAGTAACAATTCTGTCTGTCCCTGAGTATGAATTCTGTGGCCCTGAGTAACAATTCTGTCTCTGTGCGAGTAACAATTCTGTGTCTGTGCAAGTAACAATTTTGTGTCTGTGAGAGTAACAATTCTCTGGCACTCAGTAACAATTCTGTCTGTCCCTGAGTAACAATTCTATGGCACTCAGTAACAATTCTGTCTTCCCTGAGTAACAATTCTCTGGCACTCAGTAACAATTCTGTCTGTCCCTGAGTATGAATTCTGTGGCCCTGAGTAACAATTCTGTCTCTGTGCGAGTAACAATTCTGTGTCTGTGCAAGTAACAATTTTGTGTCTGTGAGAGTAACAATTCTCTGGCACTCAGTAACAATTCTGTCTGTCCCTGAGTAACAATTCTCTGGCACTCAGTAACAATTCTGTCTGTCCCTGAGTATGAATTCTGTGGCCCTGAGTAACAATTGTGTGTCTGTGCAAGTAACAATTCTGTGTCTGTGCAAGTAACAATTTTGTGTCTGTGAGAGTAACAATTCTCTGGCACTCAGTAACAATTCTGTCTGTCCCTGAGTAACAATTCTCTGGCACTCAGTAACAATTCTGTCTGTCCCTGAGTATGAATTCTGTGGCCCTGAGTAACAATTCTGTCTCTGTGCGAGTAACAATTCTGTGTCTGTGCAAGTAACAATTTTGTGTCTGTGAGAGTAACAATTCTCTGGCACTCAGTAACAATTCTGTCTGTCCCTGAGTAACAATTCTCTGGCACTCAGTAACAATTCTGTCTGTCCCTGAGTAACAATTCTCTGGCACTCAGTAACAATTCTGTCTGTCCCTGAGTATGAATTCTGTGGCCCTGAGTAACAATTGTGTGTCTGTGCAAGTAACAATTCTGTGTCTGTGCAAGTAACAATTTTGTGTCTGTGAGAGTAACAATTCTCTGGCACTCAGTAACAATTCTGTCTGTCCCTGAGTAACAATTCTCTGGCACTCAGTAACAATTCTGTCTGTCCCTGAGTATGAATTCTGTGGCCCTGAGTAACAATTCTGTCTCTGTGCGAGTAACAATTCTGTGTCTGTGCAAGTAACAATTTTGTGTCTGTGAGAGTAACAATTCTCTGGCACTCAGTAACAATTCTGTCTGTCCCTGAGTAACAATTCTCTGGCACTCAGTAACAATTCTGTCTGTCCCTGAGTAACAATTCTCTGGCACTCAGTAACAATTCTGTCTGTCCCTGAGTAACAATTCTCTGGCACTCAGTAACAATTGTGTGTCTGTGCAAGTAACAATTCTGTGTCTGTGCAAGTAACAATTTTGTGTCTGTGAGAGTAACAATTCTCTGGCACTCAGTAACAATTCTGTCTGTCCCTGAGTAACAATTCTCTGGCACTCAGTAACAATTCTGTCTGTCCCTGAGTATGAATTCTGTGGCCCTGAGTAACAATTCTGTCTCTGTGCGAGTAACAATTCTGTGTCTGTGCAAGTAACAATTTTGTGTCTGTGAGAGTAACAATTCTCTGGCACTCAGTAACAATTCTGTCTGTCCCTGAGTAACAATTCTATGGCACTCAGTAACAATTCTGTCTTCCCTGAGTAACAATTCTCTGGCACTCAGTAACAATTCTGTCTGTCCCTGAGTATGAATTCTGTGGCCCTGAGTAACAATTCTGTCTCTGTGCGAGTAACAATTCTGTGTCTGTGCAAGTAACAATTTTGTGTCTGTGAGAGTAACAATTCTCTGGCACTCAGTAACAATTCTGTCTGTCCCTGAGTAACAATTCTCTGGCACTCAGTAACAATTCTGTCTGTCCCTGAGTATGAATTCTGTGGCCCTGAGTAACAATTGTGTGTCTGTGCAAGTAACAATTCTGTGTCTGTGCAAGTAACAATTTTGTGTCTGTGAGAGTAACAATTCTCTGGCACTCAGTAACAATTCTGTCTGTCCCTGAGTAACAATTCTCTGGCACTCAGTAACAATTCTGTCTGTCCCTGAGTAACAATTCTGTCTGTCCCTGAGTATGAATTCTGTGGCCCTGAGTAAGAATTCTCTGGCACTCAGTAACAATTCTGTCTGTCCCTGAGTATGAATTCTGTGGCCCTGAGTAACAATTGTGTGTCTGTGCAAGTAACAATTCTGTGTCTGTGCAAGTAACAATTTTGTGTCTGTGAGAGTAACAATTCTCTGGCACTCAGTAACAATTCTGTCTGTCCCTGAGTAACAATTCTCTGGCACTCAGTAACAATTCTGTCTGTCCCTGAGTAACAATTCTCTGGCACTCAGTAACAATTCTGTCTGTCCCTGAGTAACAATTCTGTCTGTCCCTGAGAATGAATTCTGTGGCCCTGAGTAAGAATTCTCTGGCACTCAGTAACAATTCTGTCTGTCCCTGAGTAACAATTCTCTGGCACTCAGTAACAATTCTGTCTGTCCCTGAGTAAAAATTCTGTGGCCCTAATAACGTTTCTGTGGCCCTAAGTAACAATTCTCTGGCACTGAGTAACAATTCTGTCTGTCCCTGAGTATGAATTCTGTGGCCCTAACTAGCGTTTCTTTGTCCCTAAATAACGATTCTGTGGCCCTCATTAACAAGTCTGTGTCCCTGAGTAATGGTTCTCTGTCCCTAAGTAACTTCTCTCTGTCCCCAATTCTCGTTTCTGTGGCCCTAACTCTGTCCCTGTCCCTAGTACAGAGCGGTCTGCCTCTGTTCAATGACTGCAGGCAAATGAAGATTTCCAAAATGGCCGCTATATATACCTCGACCATTACACAGTGCTGGCTGGCTGGCTGCTGATTGGCTGATGCGATCACATGTCGTTGAGGAATGCATTATGGGGCAGCGCGCCTTGTCTGCGCGCCTTCCCCGACATCCCCGCTCCGTCGCCGCACATGTCAGCCGCCATTTTCGGAAAAATTTCGATTCGCGCGTCCGAATTAGGCTGTTTTTCGGATTCGGCACGAATCGAAATTTTTCCGAAATTCGACTCGAATTCCACTTCGGATACTTCGATTCGCTCATCTCTATTTGTAATATCTAAAACATTAGAGATAAATTCTGTGATTTTTGACCAAAAAGACCTGAACTTAGAGTAACTCCAAGCTCTATCTCCAAGCTACAAGAAATAGCCCTCCTCTTGGCAGCATTTAAAACAAAGATTACTATTTAATTTCACATACTATATAATGCAGTTGCTGTATAGTAAGTGCAGTAGAAATATGTAACTTGTATTAGCCTTTCTCTAGACAAAGTCAGCTGAAGAAAACAACCATGCACTGTCTCTTCCCACTCCACATCGGTACAAAAAGGGATCTCTTATCCATTTTATTTTAATGTTATTCAGAGTGATTGCTCACATTCTGAGAAATAAGGTATTATAAGAAAAGAGAAGCTGTTGCCAAGTGGGGAAGACTAATATTTCCTCTAAGAATGTATTAAGGAACACATTTCTAATGTCATACTGGGTCATTGCAGTTGAAGAAATTTAGGGTGCCAAATTATTGTATTCTTCTCTCAATTTCTTAAATTCGTATTTTAAACGTTCTTCCAACGTAAAATTGATGAGCATATTTGAGACAAATTTGAGACCTCGATATACCACTCCCTCCTGCAGTTGAATAAAATCCTGTACCTGCAGGTTCAACCACAGAGGTGGACAGCTAATTAAACTGATGTCTGTGGGATGTTTCTGGGATTACATAGAAATGTGCAGAGAGAGGGTTATTATGAATATACCATTAATGATAGGAACTTCCTGTATATAGAAAACATTCACCAAGGACTCATATGAGGACAAAATTGTGGCTTGAACAGCTGTGTGTGCCAAATTCCAATCAGGGTGCATCTATTAATTTATGCAGATTAATTAGGGAGCCCCTTAATAGAGTTGTAAAACGGGCATAAACATACCTCTGAAATAGGGATGTGGAGAGTAGCTATGGATAATCTAGGAGTGTTTTGAGCCCAGATCAAAGGGGATATTAGAGAACCTAAGGAGTTAAACAACTTCACCAGAAGACACGGGGGAAGTTGATGAAAATATACAGAAATGTGAGTAAAATAACAATATTAAATAGATCTGTTCTTTCCATCAGGTTTAAGGGTGATCTTAGTCAATGGTCAATGTGCTTCCTAAAGGGGTCTATAATTGACATAAGGTTATTTTGGATATAGGCAGTTACTGGTTTTTGTATCTCTTTTCTTAGACAGTGCAATTTTTGAACTACCTGCAAAGAACACCAGGCAGGTATTTGGGTCCAAGCAGGCTCATCAATAGGAAATATAACTGTTTTCGTCTGACTGACCTTAAAACTTGAAAACTAAAGGTATTTATGATGTTAAAAAGGTCAGGAAAGAGATATAAGATGCTTCTAAGTGGGCAATGTCAATGGCATGAAGAGATATGTGATCTTCAATGGTAAATCATTTCAAACCCACCAACTGATCTGTGGTATGTATTAGTTCAATGTATTTTATCTTCATCATCCTGGTAGATGGCAGCAGATTTGTATCAAGAATGTCTTGGTGCATTTATCCACTCATCCTCCCTTCAATGAAATTAAGTTTGCCAGTACGTAGGCTGAAAAACAGCCTCACACTATAATGTTCACACCTCCAAACTTCACTGTTGGTATGGTGTTTTTGGGGTGATGTGCAGTGCCATTTGATCTCCAAATGTGGTGTGTATTATGGCATCAAAAGAGTTAAATTTTGGTCTTATCTGTCCAGACTATATTCTCCCAGTATTTCACAGGCTTGTCTATATGTTGCAGCAAACTTTCAGTGAGTTTCAACATGCTTTTTCTTCAGCAATGGAGTCTGGCATGGTGAGCATGCATACAGGTCATGGCGGTTGAGTGCATTGCTTATTGTTTTCATTGAAACAACTGTACCTACTAATTCTAGATCTTTCTGAACCTCTCCTTGGCTGTTGGACAACTCTTCTGATAATTCTTTTCACCCCTCTGTCAGAAATATTGTGAGGAGCACCTGATCATGGCCGGTTTATGGTTTCTTTCCACTTCTGGATTATGGCCCAACAGTGCTCAATGGAGCATTCAGAAGTTTAGAAATCCTTCTGTAACTAATGCCATCAGTATTTTTTGCAACAATAAGGTTGCAAAGGTCTTGAGAGAGCTCTTTGTTTTTACCAAGCATGAAATGTGACATCTTGGTAATGAGACACCTTTTTATATGCTATCAGTTGAGACTGAACCAGCTGATATTGATTTGCACCAACAAGAGGAAGGATTGCTTTCTAAATAGTGATACATTTCAGCTGGTGTCTTGGCTTTCCATGTCTTTTTTCACCTTCCTTTCTTCATACGTTCAATACTTTTTCCCCATGTCATTTCATTTTATTACACATAACGTAATTCCTGAACTTATTTGTCCTGGTTTCTTTGTATGTATGAATTGCATGGGTTGTTACCGACATATGGTAAAAATTTAATGTCAATAGCACCTTTAGAAATATATTTACCGAGAAAAATGTGTTCAATGCTTATTTTACCCGCTATACCTATGAATTTGGTTTTATCTAATAATATGATTTTAATGCACATTATAGTAGATATTGTACCTTTACCCACAGTGGCAGGCTATCAGCAAAATGTTTGAAGACCTCAGCCTCTGGAAAGGTAAGTATTAGCCCTTTTATTACAGCTTTGTTCACACTGGACCTTGAAGATTTCCTTTACTTTCAGATAATATGAGAAAAAAACTGGCACATAAAAGGCTTGATACTAGTTAGTACTTGGAAAATAAACACAGATAGTAATTGAAAGTGAACTAATGGTAAGATAACAGGAGACAAGAGGGCTTAATACCTTCTGGGCAATGATATTTTACAGGGACAACAGTGAGATAGAAGAAGGGTCTACTTTGATTCTATAGATGCCATCTGTATAATAAAATAATTAAGACTGCTATATTTGTATCTTACTAGATTTAGGCAAGCTTTAAAATATCCATGTGGAATGTATGTGTTTTCCAATGTACACATTTATTTATACCACCTACAAAGCAACATCAAAGGTTTCTTGTGAGAAAAACAAGCTATGTGATTTCATGGAACTGACTCATCAAGTTTCATGTAATCATACATACAGAAAAAGAGGATGAAAAAAGTTTGTAACTGCCAACTGCATAATAAAAAAGAATAAATGGAATAGTATTAGATGTTATCTTGGCTACTGGATTTTCAATCATAGGATGCAAAAAAAGGTGAATTCAAGTATTTTATTACAAAAATGGCAACTAAAGCAATTATTTCTGATATGTAGTTTTATTACATCCAAAACACCAAAATTAATGTTAGAGTTTGATTTTATCAAACTGCATCATTAAATTGTTGAATTAGCATCTATTTTGTCTACATAAACACAAATATTAAACTAGAGCCCTAGCAAGTAGGTCAGAGAACAAATTAGATGCACATTTTAAGCCAATTTTGTACCTCAGTAGACTTCACTGAATCATGTAAATGGGTCACTTCCGTAAAATGTTTATGTACTCCTCTTTAGCATTAGTGTTTTCAATGCATTATAATAAAGAGGCACTTTAAAAAAAAAAATCTAATTGTGTGTTCTGTAGCTAAAACTGGACTGCATTCAAATACAAAAGACACACATTAATTCATCTATGTATGCAGTATATTAATAAATCATTACATGTATTTTGTAAATTCAACATGTATAATTACTTGATTTTTGGCTTGATATTAGCCTTTTGTAGTCCCCTATACAGTAGCATTTCAACTGTGATAGTGAGGGGCAAGGCTGATAGCCATTCAGGTATGTCACATACAAAGGTGTTAACATGGAAGATGCTCATAGGAAGAGAGAGCACTATGAGTAGAGGGATAACCTTGACTGCCATTACTGACCTCTGTCTGAAAATCCTAGTTATTTGCCTATTACTAATTTCTGAGTCAAAAGCTCAGGACAAACCAATCATTAAGTGAAGCCCGGACATCTGATCTGCATACTTTTTTGGGGTAAGTGACTTTGAAAAAAAAAATTGATGTTGCTAAGTTGCCATGACAACCAGGAAAAGCCAGCCATGGATGCCTTTATTTTTCTCATTGTAAATCCACCATACTGGAGCAGAGATTATTACTATTAGGATTATTTGGATCAATTTCAGTAATATTGTGCAATAATCTCCCTAAATTTAGTGTTATGTTTGTAATGGCAGACTAATGTTGGCATTGCTAAGAATCAAATGGAATGAAAAATAGTATTATAATTATTATATATTATATTATATTATGTAATATATTATTATAATATAATAAGTCAGGGATACATTGTGAAAACTTAGTGATTTTGATAACTGTTTCATGGCAAGTAAGTGGGAAAATACTAGATCTGCATGGAATATAAGATGCGTAGGGTGGATGTTGGATGAAAGGAGACTTGTCCAAAATTTTGATAATTTATTTCTAGGTCAGGTTATCCCCATGCATTGGCATTGCTAGTGCCAAGCACCCAGCACATGCCCGGCATCTCTTGCAGGGTTACCTGGGTCCCCACACCACGACTGCCATACAAAGCTTTATGTGGACCTCGCACTGCAATACTCTTTACACTATAGCCACCAACAGACCTCAGACACTGCAGCTCAACCTCTGATATGTCACATGACACAGCCAAAAGAAGAATATACCCTCAACTTGAGGTCTGCAGTGAGGTCTGAAATATTGAGACCATGGCGTAGTGCAGGTATACACTATTTTTTGTGTAATTATGTTTAGAGGGTGAGGGGTTAGAGGGGGAAGAGAAGTGTACTGGGAGGTTAGAGAGGGATAGATGTTTACTGGAAGGGGTAGAAATGTGTACTAGGGGGGTTGGAGGAGTGAGGGGTTGATGTACACAGGGTTGGAAGGAGATGTATACTAAGGGGAGGGGGGAGATTTGTTGCTATGTAATGCATTCTTGCCTAAACATTACACACCCCTGACCGCTGCACTCTGTGTGTTAAATACTTCTGACCCCTGCATGTTATGTACTCCCAATCCTCGGGTGTGAATGGGACGTTACACCCTTTGCTGTAAAATTTTGGATTGGCCCAGTCCCAGCAACAATTATTACCAGGAAAAATAGTAACTGTGGATCTCCTGTACAGGAAGACAGAAAGAAGTAATAATCTAAAACTAGTAAAAGTGTTGGATGAAGTTTTGCTGTCAATTACCAAAATAAATATGTACATCAAAATTTGATGGACAGCTTAGACATGTAATATAATAAGTCGCATCAGCAGTTCATATAGCTGACTTACTTCCGCCTGGCAGTACTAGGGTCGTTGGTTCAAATCCCAACCACAGCATCACCTGCTTGGAGTTTGCATGTTCTCCCTGTGCCTGCGTGGGTTTTCTCTGGGTACGCCAGTTTCCTCCCACACTCCAAAGACATGCTTGTAGGTTAGTTGATTCCTGTCTACATTGGCCCTAGTGTGTATGTGTGTGTATAAATGTGAGTTAGGGACCTTAGATTACACGCCCCTTGAGGGTTAGGGACTGATGTGAATGTACACTATATACGTAAAGTGCTGCGTAAATTGACAGTGCTATATAAGTAGCTCTAATGAATAAATAAAGAAATATTCAAAAGTTTTGTTTGGGTTTTTAGGGTGACAAACATAGAACACATGCTTGCTTGCTTGCTTGGGTTGAGCTGCATTGTGATAAGGTGCCTTCTTTGCATTGATGTATGATAGTTTTTCAAATACTAGCCTGTGCTATGCAGGCTTTGTGCTGCAGATAAGCTTCTTTATCTTGCAGGTGACACTAGGCAGAAGATAAATCCTGTTCTACAGACCTGTGTGTGATCTTACCATACAGGGTAATGAAAGATTTCATAATAAACTGCATACAATATACAGTTTATACAGATTACGTGTTAAATTAACTTTATACCTTTAAATACATTTTATACCTTTTTTAGTTTTAAATTAGAGTGGAGAAAGCTTAGAGCCCTTTTCTAGTTTTACTTCTTTCCAGGGCCCTGTTAGAGAATTTTTATTTCAATTTCTGTATATGTGACAATGGTTTTACCAGACAAGAAGTGAGAGAAAAAAACCCCATTTTTATTTCCCTCGTGTCCTACTGGTAAAATGTTGTCAACGGGATAGGAAGTGAGGAGACTTCCTCTAACAGAGCCCTGGATAGCAGTTACATCTTAACAGGGGATCTAACACTGCCCGTTCCAAACCAAAACTAAGAAAAAGAGTTTTGTCTCGACATACACTCTAATTAAAGGGTATTTTAATTCCCACACTGGGCAAAAATACAGATAACTTCTACAGCAAAAAAAGTTTTCTATTGTAATGCATATTAAGCAATTTCTATAGGGGGAGTACCGACAGAGAGAAATACTGAAAAGGCTGATTTTTCTCAACTCTTTTTAAAATGGCAGAATCTTGTAAATCATTTGTTGACATCATTTGTATTGTATACACAGTACACACAGTGTTTACTCAAAATTCCCATTTTTCATAATTGTTCACATCACACCTCTCCTATACTGTATGTCCAGTATCACACAAAGAGCACCAAAAAAGCAATGTTAATTGTGTTAAGCAACATGAAGCTTGTCTGATATCTGGCATTTAGTTTGAAATGCCTCAGTTGTATTCAGTTTCCATTTTCTAGAGCAGCCGTTCTCAAACTTTTCACCCCAGAGGAACCCTTAAAATAACTTTCAGGCCTTAGGAATCCCTGCCAAAATACCCCCTTACAGTAGTGGTCAGAATGTCACCCTTACAATCATGCTGCTGGCTCTGCCAAGTGGTGTTGAACCTGGAACTATGTAGGCACCTTCAGATTGGAGGTCAGTTAGCCACAACTCAAGGAACCCCTAGGCACTTGTGGAGGAACCCTGGCTGAGAATGGTTGGTCTGGAGTGACAATAATTGATTTGGTAGATGAAAACCTTTGTAAATTCCCAAACTGTGCTATCAGTGTAAGTTCAAAGACATCATTCCAACCATTTGAGGTAGAAAAGCCCACACAACAACAGTTCAGATTTGTTTAATCAAGTTCAGCCAAGGTCACACCCAAAGACCCACTGCTAAGAATATTACACAGTGCACTGTGGCTAAGTGGCTAGCACTTCTTCCTGGAAGCACTAGGGTCATCGGTTTGAATCCCAACCACAGCATAACCTGCCTGGAGTTTGCATGATTTCCCTGTACCTGTGTGGGTTTCCTCTAGGTTCTCCGGTTTCCTCCCACACTCCAAAGAAATGCTACTACTGTAATTGGCTCCTTTCTAAATTGGCCCAAGTATGTGTATGTTTGAAAGTGAGTTAGGGCCCTTAGATTGTACACTCCTTGAGGGAAGGGACTGTGAATTATATATATAAATTGTAGGTGCTGTATAGGTACCAGTGATAAATACGATCATATTGAGTTTTGTTGCAATAATCTTGGCATATTCTGCCACCCTAAAATGAAGTCTTGCTTCTTCTACAGCCTCCTACGAAAAGAAAAAAGAAATTAATCCAGTAGCAAAAATTCAATCCACTTGTAATGATTGCTGCAAGGGGGTGGAGCTGGGAACGCAATAACCAAATGCCCCCAAAATGGTATAAAATTAACCACTTGCTTCCCAGTTAGCTAGAACCCAGTCAAAGACTCTCCCTAAACCGTGATCTATTTTTTTTTTATCAGCTGAGAAAAAGAAATGAATGCCATGGCATTGGTCATGTGACTGGCCCCAGAGCAGTGAGGAATTCAATGAACAAAGCTGAGATTTTCTGATTTTTCTTTATGTATGTAAGGATTTGTATTGCAAAGAAGGCCTTTATTATTACAGAATCCTTTCCTTTCTAGCTAATGTACATAACTACTAATGTTATCAAAGTAAATCCTGCAGCTGGAAGAAAAGGATGGGGTTACAGGACAGACTGTCTGCTGTTTAGAGGACTGTAGGAATTTTTGACTAGGACAAAGTAGTTCTGGTAACAAATTCCTGTATGGGAAGACAAAAATTAGCAGAAGTTTAAATGAGAAAAGCACTTAGCAACAGAACAAAGAAGCTGTGTGAGTCACGGGGAACAGCAGGATAAAATGTGCTAATCAGCCTTTTCCAATGGATGAACACATTGTATGATCAAAATAGACATACAGCTTTGTAACTTAGGAACTCAATTACAAAAGACTTTCATTCCTCCCAAAATATCAATGATGGCTGATTCCCCTATACAATTTCAATACCCTCACATGACAGTGGTAAAAACACATTTTTCTCTACAGCAGCACATTTACTAAAAGAGAAATAAAACGCTTTTATTTTATTTACAAAAGCTTATTTTTGGAAAGGCTGTTGTATTTGTAAAATGCATTTAAATTATTTGTGTATTATTACAGTATTATATTTGTTATGTGCCTTCTTCAGGTTGGTATTCTCCCCCTGCACAAAGTACATACTGACACTGCATGAGCTTAAAGTGCAGTTCCACATTTATAGTCTGATTTGAGAAAACATTACTATAAGTTTAAATATAAACACTCCACAGTGCAAAAAAATTATTAATGTGTAAAGTCCAAATAAAGTCCCAAAATATATAAAAAATATATATAAAGTGTGCTCAATCCAAAAAAATAGTGCTCAAAATAAATCTTCAACCAAAATGTGCTCACACCATCCGTGATTATTGATCCAATCCCCACTCCCCAGATACCTCTGCACTTGATATCCTCCAAAAACGATTCCCACGTTGGAGGATATCAAGTGCAGAGGTATCTGGGGAGGATATGCCCAGTCTATAAAGCTTGTTGGACTCTTTAGCCATACCAGCAAAGAGTCCATTCCATCTGGTGAGTGGGGATTTGATCAATAATCACGAATGGTGTGAGCACATTTTGGTTGAAGATTTTTTTTGAGCACTATTTTTGGGATTGAGCACAATATATATATATATTTTTTATATATTTTTGGGACTTTATTTGTACTTTTTTACACATTAATAATTTTTTTGCGCTGTGGAGTGTTTATATTTATAATTGATTGGTATTTTCCTTTCATGAACAGCAGCATTTAGATATTGATTGTAGTATATACATAATTTTTCTGTGGCGCAAGTTTTTATATTTTAATATTAATATTTTTATTAACCACTTGCCGCCCAGCCACTGTAGATATACGGCGGCAGAGCGGCACTGGCAGGCAAAACCACGTTTTAAAACGTGTGTTTTGTAAACAAATAGGGGGCGCGTGCGAGGCGCACCGCCGCCCTATCTGTCCCGCCGATCACCGCTGCAGATATGAGTCGCCGGGTCACAGCCGGTCCTTACTGGCTATCTCCCGGCGATCGACGGCAAACAGTGACAGACAGCATAGCTGCAGTAGCTGTGCTGTCTGTCACTTCCCTGCCAGCTCGAGGATGAGCTGATCGAGAAAGAACAGTTTCTCTTTCTCGATCAGCCTTGTCCCGTCCAGTACACACCCCCGCCCCCTAGTAAAACACTCCCCTCACTCCTATAACCCTTCCCTGCAAAATAAAGTTAACCCCTTCCTCCCCATTGCCATTAGTACGGTGTCAGTGTTTTTTTTTTTGCACTGATCACTGTATTAGTGTTTTTGGGGATGTCAGTGACCCCAAGTCAGTACCCCCCAATGTCAGAATGTCTGCCACAGTTCCGAAGTCGCTGGTCGCTGCCATAAGTCCCTGATCACCGCCATAATTCGCTGATCGCCGCCATTATTAGTATAAAAAAAACCCTAAAAATCCCAGTATCTTTCCCGCCATTTGTAAACGCTATAACTTTCACGTAAACCAATTAATTTACACGTATTGGGTTTTTTTTTTTTAGAAAAGACATGTCGCAGAATGCATTTTGGCAGAAATTTATGACTAAATTTGATTTTTTTTTTTTACTGGACATGTTTTATAGCAAAAAGTCCAAAATATTGTTTTTTTTCCCTCAAAATTGTCAGCCTTTTTTTTTATAGCGCAAAAAATAAAAACCACACAGGCAGTCAAATACCACCAAAAGAAAGCTCAATTTGTGGGGAAAAAAAGGATGTAAATTTCATTTATGTATCGTATTGCATGACTGCGCAATTGTCCGTTAAACTAGTACAGCGCTGTATAGCAGAAAAATGGCGTAAATTGCAGTATCTATACCATAGTTTGTAGATGCTATAACTTCCACACAAAGCAATCAATATACACTTATTGGGATTTTTTTACCAAAAACATGTAGCAGAATACATTTTGGCCTAAATTTATAACCAACTTTGAGTTTACTATATATTTTTTTATAGCTGAAAGTAAAAAATATTGTTTTTCTTCAAAATTTTTGGACTTTTTTTGTTTATAGCGTGAAAAATAAAAAGCGCACAGGTGATAAAATTACACCGAAAGAAAGCTCTATTTGTGTGGAAAAAAGGACGTAAATTTCGTTTGGGTGCAGCATTGCATGACTGCGCAATTATCAGTTGAATTAGTGCAACGCCGAGTAGCAAAAAGAGGTCTGGTCATTAAGGGGGGTAAATCCTCTGGAGGTCAAGTGGTTAATTTCTATAGGTTTGTTATGTTTTCCCATTCACACAGAGTATCTAAAAATAATTTTAAAAACTTCAAACTTTCTGCTTGTTTCTTTGGAGTAGGCCTTTGGGCAGACAGCAAGAAAAGTACGGGTGGATCATAAGAGTGGAGCAAGCGGTTTCCTCTCAATAACATATAACTCAAGCCCTGAGATTCTTAACCCTTTAAGACCTGTGCTTGTAATCACATTGGAAGAAAGTCCATCATAGGTCCAGTTAAAATTTTAATCTGATCCTATTATTTTCAGTCTCAAACTCTGATGAAGGGGGCATTTTTGGACTCCTGAAGCACGTTGGGCACTCTTCTGAATGTCTTCTATAAGACATTATTGGAATAGAGTAATATCTGGACCTTTTTGCAGTGACGTGGCGCTTCATTTTCCATTTTTGTTACATTGTACTGCAAGCTAAGGAAATCATGGAGATCCTTGGGGTGTAGAAGCCACCTGCCTGGTAACCAGATTATTATCTTTTTTTATGTCAACATCAATACTTTAACCGCTTGCCTACTGGGCACTTTCACCCCCTTCCTGCTCAGGCCAATTTTCAGCTTTCAGTGCTGTCGCACTTTGAATGACTACTGTGTAGTCATGCAACACTGTACCCAAACAAAATTTTTATAATTTTTTTAGACATATGCTTTCTTTTGGCGGCATTTAATCACTACTGTTATTTTTTATTTTTTGCTAAACAAAGGAAAAAAGACTGACAATTTTGAGGAAAAACGTTTTTCTTTCAGTTATAAAATTTTGTAAATAAGTAATTTTTCTCCTTCACTGATGTGCGCTGATGAGGCTGCACTGATAGGTGGCAATGATAGATGGCGCTGATAGGCGGCACTGATGAGGAAGCACTAATAGGTGGCTCTTATGGATACTGACAAGCATCACTGATGGGCACTGATAGGCATCACTAATGGGCACGGATAGGTGGCACTGATAGGCGGCACTGATGGACACTCATAGGTGGTACTGATAGGCACTGATATGTGGCACTAATTGGCACTGATGGGCAGCACTGATGGGTACTAATAGAGTGCACTGATGAGGTGGCACTGATGAACATTGAAAGGGATCACTGATGGACACTGATAGGCAGCACTGTTGGGCACTGATAGGCAGCACTGTTGGGCACTGCTAGGCAGCACTGATGTGCACTGATAGGTAGCATAGATGGACACTGAGAGGCATCACTGATGAGGAGGCACTAATAGGTGGCACAGATGGATACTGACAAGCAGCACTTATGGGCACTGACAGGCATCACTGATGGGCACTGATAGGCGGCACTGATGGACACTGATAGGTGGCACTGATGGGCACTGATAGGTGGCACTAATTGCCACTGATGGGCAGCACTGATGGGTACTAATAGAGTGCACTGATGAGGAGGCACTGACAGGTGGCACTGATAAACATTGACAGGAATCACTGATGGTCACTGATAGGCAGCACTGTTGGGCATTGATAGGCAGTACTGATGCACACTGATAGGCAGTATAGATGGACATGAGAGGCATCACTGATGGGCACTGAAGGGTAGCACTGATGGAGCTGCTCTGATGATCACAGCACTGATGATCAGTGCCTTGATTATCAGTGTAGATGTCCTCTGAGGATTTACACTTTTTGTCTCTCCTCTGCTCTGTCAGCATGAGGTGAGGTCTGCCGATAACTGGCATTTCCTGTTTATTAGTGAAGAGAGAACTTTAACCACGTTTCTAAAAATTGCTTGCAAATGTTAAAATCTGCATTTTGGGTAGAAAATTACCTAAAACCCCCAAAACATTATATATTTTCTGAAAGCAGAGGCCCTTAAGAATTAAACAGATTGCAGTTTCAATTTACACCACACAATATTTGCACAACTGTTTATCTAATCTATATATTCAGTAAAACTACATTACACACAAACACAATATAATACCCAATGTTCTTATACAAAATAAAATGATGTTGTGTCTCAATATAGAAAGAACTTATAGGCTGGTGAATAACTGAGAACTTTTTTCTATTTAGTCAGTTTTTCTTTTTAATTTACCATATATAATGGCTAAAGGGATTTGGTCTGTATAGATTACTGATTTTCACAGATACTAATACCCAATGTTCTTATACAAAGTAAAATAATGTTGTGTCACTTAAATAGACACTAAATATGACAAGCCTCAAAATATTATGGCACCCAAAATCATCAATGGGTGATGTGTTAAATGCCCTTGCAGCTCATCAGTGTAGAGTTACCCATAAATTAGGGACCTAGAATTTTCACTCTCACTCCAGCATGCATGGAGATACCCAAGATGTGTTACTTAACCATGCCTAGTCATGGGCGTACAACCCCTGCGACCCTGCCCTTGCTCTAGGGGGCCCTATTGTCAAACTGGTAGCCTTGCTCCAGGGGTCCTTATTATCAAACTGGTAGCTTCAGACAGCTATGGGGTTCCTGGATAGTCTTGTCAACGAGCGTGTGAATGCCCGATCTGATGTGCCGTTTCCAGGTATATTATGAAATTCTGCATCCCGTAATATTTGGCACCCCCTTGGGACTTGTGCACATGTGCTGGCTCCTGATCTCACAGGGAAGTGAGCAGGGGAACAAGCCAAGCGCCAAGAGTGTGAGATAAACAGTAAACTGACAGTAAGCAGAAATTAACTCCATACATGCCAAAGGGGGTACACAATTTCAATTCCCAACCATCATTACAGGCAAGCTGAAACTTTCATGAGCTTTAAAACTTCAGCCAAAGGAAGGGGGGCAACCTAGGGGCCGCACAGACTTAACCCCATAGCTTCCGGGGAGGGAGCTGTGCAGGTGGCTGTCAATTAACCCCTAATTGCCAGATACCTTTGCCATGCAACCACAGGTGCAATTTAAAACACCCACTGATTAACTTACAGGAAAAGGAAAACAGGCAGGGGTCTGTCAGTGGGTGGAGGGGGGGTCCATCAGTGCGGGACAGGGGGTGGTAGGTCTGTCAGTGGGAGACAGAAGCTGTAGTTAGGGGGGTCTGTCAGTGAGGGGGAAGGGTGGTAGTGGGGGGGTAGTGGTCTATAGTTGAAGGCAGGGGTGTAACTACAGGGTTCACATTTGCAATCTGGCCCCATGCTCCAGGGGGCCCATATGGCCCCTCTGTACCCCTCCCACAGGCATTCACTGACTACAGAAGGAAAATGGAGGGGACCAGTTTTTCTAAATGCTGATTCTTCAATCCAGGTACTGCTGCCCCACTGTGTGCTCTCTTGGTCTGCTGTGTGCTGTCCTGCCCCCTTGCGTGCTCTTCTGGCTTGACTCCTTATCCTCCCCACAGCCCTGCTGGCTTCCCCCCTCCCCTCTCATGCCAGCTGCTACAGGGATGTGCCAGGAAGTAAAGCAGAGAAGGGACCAGTAAATATGTAATTTACCAGCCCCTTCCTTGTCTGAATGAACAGAATCAGTGATCCTTATTGTAAAATATAGTAAATTGTATTTACTATGCTTCAGTTTGTGAATGAACAGGAAGCTCTGTACAGAGCTATTCCTAACCATTCATTCTATGCTGATGAGGCTGCAGAGATGGAGAGTGAGGATTATGTCCTCAATCTCATTTCTCTGTCTCAAAAGTGAAAGCTCAGAGATCTGTTTGGACCCCAGATATTTAATTAAGGTACCCCAACGGGGCTCCTAAAAAACTGTAAACAATAATAAAAAATAAAATGGTATAAAAAATAATAAAAAAACAAAATAACAAAAATAAACTACTGACACCAATAGCAGAACTACCAGAGTCACAAAGGTTGCACTTGTGACTGGACCCTGGCATTCTGCCTCCAGGCTAGGAGGGAAGGGCCCCTGCCAGGGGTTAGGGGGGGCCCTTCATGGTTTCTTGCACCAGGGGCCCTGAAAGTTCTAGTTATGCCTCTGCACTTAGACCACCCCACATACATTTATTCTGACAGGGCAGCCACTGTGCACACTATCACGTATCTGGTATGTGATCAGAGCTTCTGGGTAGGGTGCGCGTGCCTGCTGCGCCAGCTATGCTGTGATTTCTTTCAGCACAAGCCGATCATGGGGTCCCAGCTATTGATTGTCAAGACCCGCTAATTGGCTCTGTGATTCACAGAAGTAAGCTCTATGTTGGTAAACAACACAGAGCTCTGTACACTGACAGGCAATCTTGCTGTTTTTTCTTTATTACTTGCAAAGCAGGAAAAAAAAACAAGATTGCCTAGTAAAAGCAGCACATATCCCACACATTACATGTTGTTAGCCACACAGTTAACCCTTTGATTGCCCCTAGATGTTAAACCCTTCCCAGCCAGTGTCATTAGTACAGTGAAAGTGTAGTATTAGCACTGATCACTGTATTAGTGTCACTATTTATGTCAGTGTCTGTCAGTTAGTTAGTCTACCCCCCCAGCCAGCATCAGCTAGTGTCAGATTGCCCGCTGCCCCACAGTCCCACTATAACTCACTGATCACAGCCATTACTACTTTAAAAACATAAATAAATAAAAATTCTAGTATATACATTATACCATAGTTTGTCTTTTTTGTTTATATAATGAAAAAAAAATTAAAACCCCAGTGGTGATCAAATACCACCAAAAAAAGCTCTATTTGTGTGAAAAAAAAAAATAAAAATTTTGTTTGCATACAGCATTACATGACCACTCAATCACCAGTTAAAGTAGCACAGTGCTGCAAAAAATGGCCTGGTCATGAAGGGGGGAAAATCTTCTGAAGCTCAAGTGGATAATTGTCATTTAAATACAGATGTGTGCCCTATGTGCGCATTTGTGTTCATACAGTAAAGGTGTGCGTGGAGCAATGAGGATGCATTTACTTTTTTTGTTACTTTTATTTATGATGTTATATTTTACAATTTGTAACACTTCTTCCATTTTTTAACCTTATGTTTTTGCTATCATAAGGGCTCACAAGCCTTCTTGTCTCCCCTGCCCTCCTCTCAGCCAATCAAGTGTAGACTGTGCTTGATCTACTGTATACCCAGTTTTCAAACTGGGATTTTGGCAGCCTGGAATTGATCAGTATTGAGTGCTTCCTGGTTTACACTCTCTGCAGTCGTAAGCTTGTTTTGACCCTTTTAATACCTGGGCATATGGGACATGACCAGAGCTTAACCGATGAAGGAAGCCTTTCCATAGAGAAACATATAGGTTTGTTTTGCAAACTTCTCATTCTACAAACACTAGTTGCCTAGCTGTAATGTTGACCATCTGCGCTTGGATATTTGACTCACTAACCTGGAACAAGTATGCATATAAGATATCTGACCTTACCCTATCTTTCCTGATATACATACTTGTTCCAGATCAGTGGATGAGAAAGTATTAAAGCCACGGATATAACAGTCAAAGAACTAACATTTTATAGGAGGTCTACAATGGATTCTCCATATTTCTCTAAGGAAAATCTTTATAGAACACACTATAGAAGCTTTAGATTTTAGAAAATTGAAAAACGTTTGAAATAGAATTTTCATTTTAAAGCTTATGTAAGATTTAATGATTGGGTTTACATCTGCTTTAAAGGACAACTGTAACTTTGGTACAAGTTGTCCTTTAAGGATTGCTCCCACCCCCTTGTGTGTGACCAAGCTTGTCTAACACTTTCCTCTGTTCCCAATTTTTAATATACAGTCCAGTCTGGAGCTACACAACCTTTCTTCTGAAAGTGTCTCAGCTCCAGGCACATTTCAGTAATGGGACAGAGATAAGTATTGGACCAAAGGTAGAGTTGCCTTTAAAGCCCCAATCCTGACTGCTGTTGCATTTAACCATGTCCCCCCGACACTGCATGGGTTAAATGATCATTTTGTTATGGGGAAAGGAATGAATGCAAATTTATACTTTATTTTTTGCTTCCACAGCAGCCATGGTCCTCATCATCTTCATGTACAGTGCAGGATTTCTTGTTCGGCATTGCACATGATGATGTCACAGAAGTAAAGTAGTTTTTGGTTCAATTCACATGAAACGAAGGAAACCTGTGGGAGTGAGGAATGAAGTAAGTATTTCGAGTTATTCCTTTCCTTCCCAGCCACATGGGCATTTAATCCATGCTTGGTGGTGGGAAGGGGTAGCAACCTACTTCATGGTGAAATTTTCCAGCAGCCCAGAGTGGGGCTTTGAGTACAGAGGCTGATTGTAATGAAATACAGAGCTACCCCTACAGTTTCTGCAACAACAAAAAAATACATTTAAGAGTATGTGAATTTGCATCACATCAAAAACTACCTAAAATAGTAAACACTACAATAATAATTCAAAATATGTACTGTCTGTCTTCAGGATGCAAAAAAACATGCTTATTATAGAAAATAAGAGGCTGCTATAACAAGGCAAAGCCATTAGAGAGCAGGTCGTTTTATAAACATACATGCTCCGATTATATAGGCATGTCACCATGGTTTTTGATAGAAGGTGCTGGGTGGCAGGTAGAAATTACAACTAAAATGGCTATTTAAACTGCTATGATTTGCTGAAGAGGATTGTAACAACCTGCTAGTGGACAACAGGGTTTTCCTAGACTGAATTACAATATTGTCATGTGTAGGATTCTATTTCAAGAATATTCCTCCTGCATGGTACCCCAAACAACTACAACAGTTACACCCTGGTCACACAGATCCGACTTTTAAATCGTGCGACTTACAGTGAAGTTGCACGATTTCAAAGTTGGATGTCATGCCGATTTGAGGTGCGATTTGCAAGGTATCTGACACAGATGTCTATACAAATCGCACCAAAAGTAGTGCATGTACTACTTTAGAAATCAGTGCGGCTCAGACCAAGTCATTGCGGGCAATAGGGTGCGACTTTGTATGCAATTTGCAAGTCATATGGCGTGCAAATCGCATGCCAAGTCTCACCCAGTGTGACCAGGGTCTTATGTATTGAATAACTGTCCAGTCTTGGAAAAAAAAATATTTCATTCTAAGCTTCTGTCTAGTTCTCCAGTTCACCACAAGTGTTTTTTCTTTCAACAATGTTTATTTAAGCTTGTGCAGGCAATGTTTCATTGGTGTATCATACTATGTGATAAAGTGCAGTAACATACAGAAAATAGTGATTGGTAACTTAAGAATGAATTTTCTTGTACACTCTACATAAACAAAGTTTTTCAGAGTGACTGAAATTTAAATCCCTGAGTAGAAAAATGCTATAGAACTGGTAGTACAAATGCCTCATTTATTTTACACTAATCCACTATATCTGTTTTACCACTCCCTGATATTTCAGTGACTCCACTTAATCATCCCGGATAAACCTGTCTCTTGGTATGCGTTTCAAGTCTGGATATACAACCTTAAAGTAATATGCACTTTATACTTTGATACATGTCTTATCAGAGATTTGGGTGAGTATTGAGCCATTTATCAGTACAGTTTGACAAGATATTAGCTCTTCTAACATCAATAATCTCTGAGTGGCATAACCAGACTTTCTCATTTTTACTGAGAAAAAAGTATCTTAACCTTGTGTGCACCACTCCAAACTTCTAATTGAGTAATGTGATTATTAGCACAATTCTGAATGTGATCGAGGATGTCCCCCTGCCTATCGTTCTTGGGGAGATATCAGCTCATCTGTGGCCTGCCTAACACTGGAAATCCTACAAATATGATCACTTATTTTCTGTGTATAGTTTCAGCAGGTACCTAAAGCTGGCCATACATGGTTTGAATCTGAGCTATTTCAGCAGAGACCAGCCGAGCATTGAACCATCTATGGGCAGGTTTATTGTACCCAAGTCGATCTATGGATCGACTTGGGTATGACCAGCATGCTGGATGTCTAGCAATAATCAAGGTATTCTTCTGTCAGGGACTGCTCCCCGTGCCCCCCCTTCCCTGCCAGGAAAATACAATAGCTCCGCAAGAGCTGACTGTGTTGATGGGGGAATTGAGTGATTTTATTTCCTGCAATCCATGGCTGCAGGAAAGAATACCGCATCATCTATGGCCTGCCTTTGCCCTCAAGGATTTTACAATCTAAGGTCCCTATCTCACATGGGCACACACATACTAAGGTCAATTTAGTCTGGAGCCACTTAACCAACCAGCATATCTTTAGAGTGTGAGTGGAGGAAACCCACTCAAGAACAAGGATAGCATGCAAACCCTATGTAGACAGTGTTTTGGCCAAGATTCGTAACAACGACCCCTGTGCTGCAAAGATGAGGTGCTAATCACTAAGCTACTGTGCTGCTCAGTACCAGAATATTTTTGCTTTGTAAAAAAACACAGTTATTGCATTACCATTGCAAGTTATCCAGGGATAATATCTGTCTATGCATGGCCATTTTCCCTTCTGCATTCACTGAGGTAAAATACTTTTAACATAGGCATTGGCCAATAAGGCTTTGTACACTGAGGCATTCAAAAAATAAAAAAAAATACTTAGTGCTTATTGCTAAGGCACCAAACACTCCCAGATGCTCAACCTCAGTACATGCAAGGCATGCAATGCCTTGATTTACATCATACTAACCCTGGACTGTAGTGTCCAGCAAGAAGTGGCAGTTTTGATTGATTTGAGTAGTTCCCTTTTGCAACCCCCTTCAAACTGCAAAAAGCACTCTCACAGGAAGGGCACCTAGTGTCTACAAACCTTTAAAAGTACTTTAAAAGTACCAGTAACAAATATTTTATAGCTATGCAATTAGTTTGCTGTTGCTTGTATGTGTACATATACAGTATATATATACACTCTAAAGCCAAATTTATTGGGACGCCCCTCCAAATCATTGGATTCAGGTGTGTTCCAATCACCTCCATGAACACAGGTGTATAAAATCAAGCAAACACAAATGCTCCTGCGCTTGGGGATGGACTCGATGCAGGCTACAACCACATTAAGAATGTCCTGGAAGATGCACACCTTGCTGCCCTCAAATGGACCGGGGAAATCCAAATATACTGAATGAGGAAAGAAAAAACAGAGGGCGCACAGGCCTAGTGCATTACCATAAAAAATGTTTAATAAAAAATAAAGTAGGTGTTGTACTCACAAACGACAATATAGTCAAGGCACATCATATCTTTATGATGTGCCTTGACTATATTGTCGTTTGTGAGTACAACACATACTGTATAAAATCAAGCACCTAGGCATGCAGACATGAATTCAAGTGTGGTTCCATGATAGGTTCCACTTGTGCAATAAGTCCATCCGTGAAATTTCCTTGCTGCTAAATATTCCACGATCAACTGTTAGGGGTATTATAACAAAGTGGAAGCAACTGGGAACAACAACTCAGCCAGGAAGTGGTAGGCCATGTAAAATGACAGAGTGGGGTCAGTGCTTGCTAAGGCGCACAGTGCACAGAAGTCACCAACTGTCTGCAGAGTCAATAGCTAAAGACCTCCTGTTCCAACATGACTGTGCACCAGTGCACAAAGCAAGGTCCATAAAGACATGGATGAGAAAGTTTGGGGTGAAGGAACTTGACTGGTCTGCACCTGACTTCAACCCAACAGAACAGCTTTGGGATGAGTTAGAGCGGAGACTGTGAGCCAGACATTCTCATCCAACATCAGTGCCTGACCTCACAAATGCACTTCTGGAAGAATGACCAAACATTCCCATAGACACACTCCTAAACCTTGTGGACAGCCTTCCCAGAAGAGCTGAAGCTGTTGAAGCCATAAAAAGTCCTCTTTGCAGTTTTTGAGAAGTCATGTGGGGGACACAGCAAGCATGTGGAAGACGGTGCTCTGGTCAGATGTGAGCAAAATTGAACTTTTTGGCATAAACGCAAAATGCTGTGTAGTGGAAAACCAACACTGCACATCACCCTGAACACACCATCCGCATTGTGAAATGTGGTGGCAGCATCATGTTGTGTGGATTCTTTTCCTCAGCAGGGACAGGAAAGCTTGTCAGAGTTGATGTGATGGAGCCAAATACAGGGCAATCTTAGAAGAAAACCTGTTAGAGTCTTGAGACTTGAGACTGGGGCGGAGGTTCACCTTCCAGCAGGACAACAACCCTAAACATACAGCCAGAGATACAATGGAATGGTTTAGAACAAAACATGTTCATGTATTAGAATTGCCCAGTTAATATCCAAACCAAAATCTAATTGAGAATCTATGGCAAGACTTGAACACTGCTGTTCACAGACGCTCTCCATCCAACCTGACAGAGCTTGAGCTATTTTGCAAAGAGGAATGCACAAAAATGTCACTCTCTAGATTTGAAAAGCTGGCAGAGACATTGACCCAGGAGGGCTGAATACAAATGCACGCCACACTTTTCACATATTTACTTGTAAAAATGTTTGAAAAGCATTTATCATTTTCCTTCCACTTCACAATTATGTGCCACTTTGCATTGGTCTATCATATAAAATCCCAATAAAATACATTTACATTTTTGGTTGTAACATGACAAAATGTGGAAAATTTCAAGGGGTATGAATACTTTTTCAAGGCACTGTAGATGAAATTGTGCCCATATAAATGCTATTGTGCCCATATAAATGCTATTGTGCCCACATAGATGCTATTTTGCCCATATAGTTGCACAATAACAGCAATATGGGCACAACAGTATGTACAGTATATGGGCAAAACAGCACCTATAACAGGGCTTTCAACTAGTAGACTGCTTTCACACTGATGCACTGCGGGTGCAGAGCAGTATACCCTCAACTTTCCTGTGGGTTAGCTCAGAGACGTAACTAGAACCTTCAGGGCTCCAGTACAAGAAACCTTGAAGGGCCCCCCTGACTTTTTTTCCCACAGGAGCCTTCAAAGCATTGCACTTGTGCTCAGTAGACCACAGGTGCAATGTCAGGCTCCTGCAGACACTTCCTCCAGGTGTCAAAGGACTATTTTGATCATGGGGTAGTAGTAATAGTACTAAGGGAGCACTCTGGAGGATCTAAGGGGACACTCTGGCAGTACTGACTTACTACCTCCAGAGTGCCCCCTTACATCCTCCTCCAGAGTGCCCCCTTAGTACCTCCAGAGTGCCCCCTTACATCCTCCTCCAGAGTGCCCCCTTAGTACCTCCAGAGTGCCTCTCTACATCCTCTAGGGTGCCCCTTTACATTCTCCGGAGTGCCCCTTAGTACCTCCAGAGTGCCTCTTTCTATCCTCTAGAGTGCCTCTTTACATTCTCCTCCAGATTGCCTTCTTAGTGCCTCCAGAATGCTCCCTTAGTACTACAGTACTAAATGGCACTCTGGAGAATGTAAAGGGGACCCTAGAGGATGTAAAGGGGCACTCTGGAGGTACTAAGGGGGCACCCAGGAGAATGTAAAGGGGCATTCTAGAGGATGTAAAGGGGCCCTCTTGACGCACTAAGATAGAATCTGTTCCCTACAGAGAGCCCTGATGAGGGATGGCTGCCATTGATCCCTGCCACGTGGACCAGCCTGTTCCTGCCATATCAGTGTTAGGAGGAGCAGAGCACACCGCACCACCCCATGGCCACTCTATTTCTGTTCTACTCACCCTCTCCCTGATACAGCCCCGCCATTTGCTCTGTTCAGCTTGTGGTGTATGTCCTTATGTTACCTCTATTTGTGGATTGCTGCAGCTCCTTCTCCACATCCTGCAGCAGGTGTCCTCCGTGTTTGCAGTGAAGTGCAGCGATGAAGGGGAGGAGGAGTCCAGTCTACACATTAAACAGATCAGCCAGAGCTCCTGGACTGGAGTCCAAACACCATGCCATCCTCCTTTCTAACCAGGAATCAAGGCTTCTGCACAGCCACCGTCGGTCGCACTGCCAGTAGCAGCAGTCAGGCAGTTCCAAGCCAACAGTGGGCAGTCTTTGGCGCTTTCACAGTTGCGGAACGCCAGGGCCCGGTAGCAAGTGCAACTGTTGTGACTGGTAGTTCCACCACTGGGTTAGCTGCAATTTAGCAATAGACTTCTATTACAGTGTTTCACAACCTTTTTTCAGTTAAGGCACCCTTTAAATTATGGACAATTTCAAGGCATCCTTTAAAATATTGACAGTCCCGAGGCACCCTTTAAAATTTTGAACAGTCTTGAGGCACCCCATTCTAAAATGTAAAAAACTATTCTAATAGTTTTATATAATTCAGCAACATCCACACATGTAGGACACCCAACATTAGAGGTGATTTATTTTTCCAAAGCAAATATACTTTTGCACACTGGTACTGAGTAGTATTCCAATGTTTCTCTTCTCCCTCAGTTTTTCTCCATCACTGAGCTAATGTGACCCCAGCACTGAGAGGAGAAGGGGAGGGTCAAACACAGATGATATGCAGGCAACTGACATCCTCCTTATCAACTGATGATGTCATTGGTTGTCAGGACCGCAGAAGCTAGAAGGTCATAATGGTGCACATTGAAATCCTGTGGCTTTGTGTAACTAAAAGGTAGGCTTGTTCCATCCACTGGCTTGTATACACGTGTTGGGCAATTTTTCCGAGATTTTGCCAAGGCATCCCTTAAAAACCTCAGGGCACCCTGGTTGAAAAAGGCTGTTGTATTATATCCTGTGGGTTTGATGCATTTTCTGAAAGCACATCAAAACTGAACACACAAATTTTGGTGTGATTTCAGAAAGTGCACCAAACCCTCAGGGTTATCATAGAAGTCTAATGCAAAGGGCACCTAACCCGCAAGAAAGCCACAGATGCATCATCATCAAAGAAGCCTTCCAGGGAGCTCAGGACAGTAAGGGTTCATTTACATTTGTGGTTTGAGGGCGGTAAAACCCCACAGTTGAGCCTCTTTTTACCACCACTAACCCTCCTCCCCAACCAGGGGCGGACTGACAATTCATGGGGGCCCCGGGCAATAGGGGATCATGGGGCGCCTGTGTCCTTGCCCAATGTCAAAAAAGCCTATGAAAAAGGTACCAGGGGCATCTCATGGGGCCCCTTACTGACCCCGGGCCCTCGGGCAGTGCCCGAGTTTCCAAATGGTCAGTCCGCCCCTGTCCCCAACCATACCCCCTGAAGTGGCCAGGGGTGTTGGAACTGCGAGTGATACAGCCTGTCACCTTGTAGGACCCTGTGCCCAGTGATTTTTGATTTCTCCCATGTTGTTCAGGCAGACCTCACCTCTATAAGTTTGCCTACCCCTGCTCTATGTTGTTTTAGTTGAATCTTACACAGGGCTGAAGATTTCTTTTTGGACCCCTAATGTGACAGTGATGGCCCATTCTCCAAGCATTGGTGTTGTCACATGAAAGAATGGAGAGAAAAGGAAAGATGAGCATATGCCGCTGAGGAGGGAGGTGTTAAAGCTAACTTGCTGCTTTGTCCTGGGCAAAATACCAATAAAGTGTCTTAAAGTTTTGTAAGGATACAAGTTAACAGTTGTACAAGCAATATTCAAAGAATTACATTTTACAATTCTTTTTAAAAAAGGAATGCAGTATTGAATTTGGCCTTCACCATTAAGGCTGCGGATCTGTAAACATTATTACTTTTGGCTGCTGCAACTTTGGGACTGTTCAACCTTTTCATTTTCTTGTTCAGTACAACAATAATGTTTTTAGCGCAAAAAAGTGTTTTATCCCTACTTTTTTAAATTATTCCATGTGCTCTTTTCTGAAACAGGAAACTTCAATTAACAATAGCGTTTAATTTTTACAGCATTACACTTGCAAAATGATTCTGCACAAAATGTTAGTTGAATTATTTTAAACATTACTGTGATGGGAGTGACTTTTGGGGGTGGGGGTGTATCAGCTCCCCAGATTCCTCTTAGGTGTAACCCACCCTGTGCCTGTTAGGGGTACAGGGTGATCTGTCCTGATATTGTGTAGATATGTATAGGTGGGGTGGGGGGTTGTCCATTGTTCACTGCCATGTGCTGCATCCCATTGTTCTATTGTGTCTCTTGGTTTGGTGGGGGGTGTTTTCGGTAGCCCTTCCCCCTGATGGGTTGGCCTGCTGATGTGTTTCCTGTTCCTGGTTGTATTTCCCCGCCCTGTGTATATATCTTGTGTTTGTGTTGAAATAAAGCAGTCGACTTCCTGTTTTAAGAGAGTCTGGTGCTGTCTATTTCCTGTATGATCAGCGGTGGTGTCCAGGGATCTGTGTTCGGACAGGGAAGCGGAAGTCTAACGGAAATACCCTAGCGCAGTCGGGGTCCGATTCTGTTACAATTACTTAATAGTAAAAATATTTAATTAAGAAATACAGTATATTTTAGGAAGTGGATTTGTCACTGGATGGTCACTAAGTGCCGAATTGCACCATAGTAATTTCTTGGAGGCTACTGTGTCCATAATGCACTACAAATATATGAAGAAGATGTGATTTAGTGGTTCATTGCATTAATTTAAATATGCCATGTTTCATATTAGATTATTTTACCATGCCTCAGAGTTTTTAGAAACTATATAGCACTAGAAACTATTAGTATTTAAAAAAAATGAAGAAATACTTGTTTATAAAGGCTGTCAGCATCAGATACTAGTGTAGCTAGGTAAACCATCACTTTGAGGACTCTGCTCAGACCTCTTAGCAATACAAAAAGCCACCCAGGCTGGTATGAGCAGAACACCACTGTACACTTTCCTAGCACCCAGCAATAGGGATACCAGTCTAAATGCCTTGTAAGCCAAGCCAGTATTGCAGAGAATAAGGGGCCCTTTTTTGAATTCCCAATACAATTTTTTGTTGTAAAATAAAATGAAGTCTGAATTTCTCTTGTTATTTAGATCAAGACAGACTGCTCAACATTATTCTTTAATGCTTTATGTAAAGCATACTGTAACTGTTAAAGTGGTTGTAAAAGCAGAAGGTTTTTTTTACCTCCATGCGTTCTATGTCACAAAGGTAAAAAACCTTCTGTGTGCAGCCCCCCAATACTTACCTGAACCCCATCGCAATCCAGTGATGTGCAAGAGAGCCTCGGCTCTTCTGGGACTCTCCCTCCTCATTGACTGGGACAATTTTGGCTCCCGCTGCTGTCAATCACAGCCAGTGAACCAATGAGGAGAGAAAGGGGGATGGGTCGAGTCATGGCACTGTGTGCGAATGGACCTCTCCCTCCTCATTGGCTGAGACACAGCCAGTGAGCCAATGAGGGAAGAGGGGAAGGGCAGGGCAGGGCATGCAGAGCAGTGGAACGGATATGAGCCTGCTTGCGTGCCCCCAATAGCAAAATGCTTGCAGTGGGGGCACTCGGCAGCAGGGCAGGGGACCTGAGAAGAGGAGGATCAGGGCTGCTCTGTGCAAAACTACTGTATAAAGCAGGTAAGTATGACGTTTGTTTTTTTTTTTTTTACAAAAAAAATTTGACTGTAATATCACTTTAACTTTTCTTATCTTGTCAGAAAATTAGAACTGTTCTGTGCCCTCTGCAAACTTCCTGTGTTATCTCAAAGAGTTTAAGTCCTCCTAATTTTTATCTTGGACTACAGAATGATTAGTCTTTATGTTATAGAGATCTGAGAGTGGGATTGGTTGAGTAGTTTAGCAAAAAACACTTGGCAGGGCTTACTGCACTCAGTCCAAATGCTGCATGCTGACAACCAACAACAGGCTTAAAGGCTAAGTTCACCTTTTGCACCATGTTACATGTTCCACCCATATTTAGGCAATGCATCCTCTTCCACCCTCAAATGTTCCCCCACTGTGACAGCAGGCAGGGGCACCTCTCCAGCACAGGCGCTGTCACTTTAAAATCAGCGCATCTGTGCTAGGCTGTGCCTGCAGAGCCGCTGCATTCATTCACAGAGATCTGTGAATAAATAAACTACTTGTCCCATCTACCACCATGGCGGACAGACTTGTAGTTCTCAATGAACTAGAAGTGTGGTAATCAGCACACTTGTAGTCCATTGGGTACAGGCAGACAGCTTGAGAGTCAGAACTTTTTGGTTTCTTTTGCATACATCTGATCACGGTCCGTTTGGAGGAGGAGGAGAGTCGGTATAAGCCACATTTGATGCCAGGGATAAGAAGGACACCGTGTTAGCCAGGCATTGGAACCAGTGCGCATTTGACCTTCTTACCGAACGGTAGTGGTGAGTGTGATGGCTACAGGGGGAGCACGTGTGAAGACACTGATTATTGAATAAGAGCACATTCACAGCAGCACTACTTTATTCATGTTCAAGAACTGTGATTTTTCCGAATGGAAGGGGCTTTTTATTCCAGTGGACTGTTTCTGTACAAATTGAAGGATTTATCACATTTACAGTCACATGTTATATGCCCATTTCATTGTATTGAGTTTTGAGAAGGGAGGGGTATTGTAGTACGGTTTGCAATTTATTCTAATTCACATAGCATTAATAGAGTGTATCACATAAGGTGCATATGCATCTCACAGCAATTCTATTACACCTGCACTAGGTAGAGGGGGAGGTGTACTGTAGATCATTCACTACCTTTACTTTTATTCACACCTTTCATTTTTACATCTCATTTTCACCTTCATATTATTAATTAGGTAGTTCTACACCCATTTATTTATTTACCTTGAGGAAGCCTTTGTAGGACTATATGACAGGAGTTGTTGGTCAAAACCCACTGGAAGATAGCATGAGGTCCATGGTACCCAGACTGCTTGGTATTTTTTGACCCTATCTGTCAGGTGGGTCTAGAGATGGTGTTTTGCTTGGGGACAGAGTGGGGGAGTGCCATGCCTTAGCAATAGTCTGTTTCCTTTTTTTTGTTTCTTAGAGCCTTTACGAGCTGAGTGCATTCCTGACAGATTAACAAGTATTTTCTGTACTTGCAGTGTCTATAAAGGGATAAAACAGAGTAATGAGAAATGTACACCATTTGCCGAGATGTATTGCATGTACAGCATGGGTTTTTTACCTTGACATGACACGCACAATTATCTTGCCATCCAAATCAAGAGTTTTCAGCAACCACTTTCAATTAGCTTTTGGTCATAAATATTACCAAACAGGTTAATGCAACCTGCCTGTGCAAAAGTTATAGACAGTTGTGAAAAAATGCTGTAAATTAAGAATGCTTTCATAAATAGAAGGGGTAATAGTTTTTTCTTTTAATTAACAAAGTGAATGAACAGATAAGAAATCCAATTCAAAGCAATTTTAGGTGTAACTACTCTTCGGCTTCAAACCAGCATCAATTCTTCTCAGTGGACACAGTGCTTGTGCACATAGTTTTTAAAGGAACTCGGCAAGTAGGTTGTTTCAGACATCTGGGAGAACTAACCATTCATCTGCTTTGGCTGCAAGCTGCCTCAAATCCTTCTGTGTCTTCATGTAATCCCAGACAGACTCTGTGGGGGCCAAACCATCACTTCCAAGACTTTCTTTATGCTGAAGATAGTTTTTAATGACATTGGCTGTATGTTTGGGGTCATTGCCCTTCTGCAGAATAAATTTGGGGCCAATCACAAATCTCTCTGATGGTACGGCATGATAGATAAGTATATGCCTGTATTTCTTAGCATTGAGGACACCACTGATTGGGCAAAGTTGAGGACTTAGTGGTTGGTCAAGGGAACTTAATGCAGCAGGTGAAAGACACATCATGCTTACTTCCTTTGAAGATGTCCAGCATCAGCACATATCTACAGAAAACCAGTAAGACCCAGGTACACCCATCTATTGTCTGGAGAAGACTGAAGTAGTCTTCATGGAAGAATTGCAGCCAAAAAGCCACACCTAAAACATAGAAACAAGTCTAAGCAACTGAAGTATGCATGAAAATGTAGGAACTGGGGTGCAGAAAATTGGCAGTAGGTGCTCTGGACTGATGAGTCAAAATTTGAAATATTTGGCTGTAGCAGGACACAGTTTGTTCACTAAATGACTGGAGAGTGGTACAATAATAATAAGCGTCTGCAGGCAACAGTGAAGCCTGGTGGAGGCTCCTTGCAAGTTTGGGGCTGCATTTGGAGTTGGAGATTTGGTCAGGATCAATGTTGTCATCAATGGTGAGAAATACAGGCAGATATGTATCCATCATGCCATAACATCAGGGAGATGTGTGATTGGCCCCAAATTTATTCTACAGCAGGACAACGACCCCAAAAATACAGCCAATATCATTAAGAACTATCTCCTAGATTGTAAGCTTGAAAGAGCAGGGCCCTCGATCCCCTCATGTTTTGCATTGTATTGTTATTGTTCTGTCACATGTTCTGTCCCCCTTTGTAATGTACAGCGCTGAGCGAACTATTGGCGCTTTATAAATACTGTATAATAATAATAATAATCTTCAGCATAAAGAAGAACAAGGAGTCATGGAAGTGATGGTTTGGCCCCCACAGAGCCCTGATCTCAACATCATTGATCCTTTCTGGGATTACATGACGAGCAGAAGGATTTGATGCAGCCTACGTCTACAGAAGATGTTTTGTTCTCCAAAATAATTGAAACAACCTACCTGCCAAGTTTCTTAAAAAACTATGCAAAAGCAACGTGCGAGAAGAATTGATGCTGGTTGGAAACTAAAGCGTAGTCACACCTAATGTTGCTTTGATTTGGATTTTTCTTCTGTTTATTTACTTTCCATTTTGTTAATTTCTGTAAAAAAACAAAGCATTCTTAATTTATAGCATTTTTTCACAACTGCCTATAACGTTTGCACAGTACTGTACATCTACAGTACAAAGCTATTAAAAAATACAGTTTATCTTGTATGGACTTGCCAATATTTCCACAACCATACTCCTCCAAGAGGAGTATTTTTATAACATTCGAGAGCAGAAAGGATTTCACTCACATTTGGAAAAACATTTTACTAACTGTTTTTTTTTGTAAAAGACCTACAATATAGAACTTTACACCTAAAAGAAATAATGAAATGTTATTTATGTGTATGTTCGGTGCCAAAATAATAAAAAGAAGAAAAAAAATAACTGTTGAGGTATTTGAAATTTAAAGAATATGTGAAGTGACCTTAGTAGACATTTACAGTGCCTTGAAAAAGTATTCATACCTCATTTTCCCATGTTACAACCAAAAACGTAAATGTATTTTATTGGGATTTTATGTGATAGACCAACACAAAATGGCACATAACTTTGAAGTGGAAGGAAATTGATAAATGGTTTTCAAAGTGTTTTACAAATAAATATCTGAAAAGTGTGGTGTGCATTTGTATTCAGCCCCCCCGAGTCAATACTTTGTAGAACCACCTTTCGCTGCAATTACAGCTGCAAGTCTTTTTGGGGATGTCTCTACCAGCTTTGCACATCTAGAGAGTAACATTTTTGCCCATTCTTCTTTGCAAAATAACTCAAGCTCTGTCAGATTAGATGTAGAGCGCCTGTGAACAACAATTTTCAAGTCTTGCCACAGATTCTCAATTGTATTTAGGTCTGAACTTTAACTGGGTCATTCTAACACATGAATAGACTTTGATCTAAACCATTCCATTGTAGTTCTAGCTGTATGTTTAACCCCTTCACGCCCAAGGGTAAAACAAATCTTAATGCCTAAGCACAATTTTGCAACGTTGACATGTATTAGTAAAACCATAAATATCATCACAACTACTTTGTACATCCAGGTGAATTATACCTTGATTTTTTTCAGGACAAATTGGGCTTTTATGTGGTGGTAAATGGTAATGACTATCTCCTGATTTTTTTTATTATCAAACGAAAACTGGCCCAAAATAGTTAAAAAATTTTTTTTTTTAAATTTAGCTGTGTGTTTCTTGTTACTACCATAACCTACCACTAAAGAACAACCTAAAATACATTTTCCAGCTCTTGATGATCGCAGCGATACCATATATGGATATGTTATTTTTTGTTTTTTTGTGGTTTTTTTTTACGTAAAACACACTGACACTAACTGCCACTGATACCAATTAAAAAAAAAATCCTGAGCTCTGACCCTGACCTTTTGACCTTGACCTTTGACCCTGAGCTTGACTCAAACACTTACCCTGGCACTGAACTAGATCAAACCTTGATCTAGGTATTTTTTCTTTATTTTTTCTTTTATTTTTATAATATTTATTTATATTTTATTTTTTAACAAACTTTTTTTTCTCTATGCCAGGAGTTAGAGAGATACAATGTATCTCTCTCCTCCATTCATAGAGAAAAAAAAAACAAGGGGGGTGGGCTATACAGTGACTGATCACTGTGATAGCCAATCAGAGGCAATCACAGCGATCATGTGACCCGGAATCAGGAGCCCTGGGTCCCAATCGTTAGAACAGGACCCGGGGCTCTCAGTGACACCCCTGGTCTTTGTGCTGGGAGCACATTGTGCGGCTTGCTCCCAGCAGAAAGTCAGGTATGCAAATATGCGGCCCCACGGAAAGAAGTCCAGTTCTGTGAGGCTCCATACTTGTGTTACATCGGCGCGAAGGGGTTATGGTCATTGTCCTGCTGGAAGGTGAACCTCTGCCTCAGTCTCAATTCTTTTGCAGACTCTAACAGGTTTTCGTCTAAAATTGTCTTGTATTTGGCTCCATCCATCTTCCTATCAACTCTGACCAGCTTCCCTGTCGCTGCTGAAGAAAAGCATCCCAACAACGTGATGCTGCCACCACCATGTTTCATGGTGAGGATGGTTTGTTCAGGGTGATGTGCAGTGTTAGTTTTCTGCCACACATAGTGTTTTGCTTTTAGGCCAAAAAGTTAAATTTTGGTTGCATCTGACCAGAGCACCTTCTTCCAAATGTTTGCTGTGTCCCCCACATGGCTTCTTGCAAACTGCAAACAGGACATCTTATGGCTTTCTTTCAACAATGGCTTTCTTCTTGCCACTCTTCCATAAAGGCCAGATTTGTGGAGTTCAAGACTAATAGTTGTCCTGTGGACAGATTTTTCCACCTGAGCTGTGGATCTCTGCAGCTCCTCCAGAGTTACCATGGGCCTCTTGGCTGCTTCTCTGATTAATGTGATCCTTGTCCAGCCTGTCAGTTTAGGTGGATGGCCATGTCTTGGTAGGTTTGCAGTTGTGCCATACTCTTTCCATTTTTGGATGATGCATTGAACAGTGCTCCATGAGATGTTCAAAGCATGAGATATCCTAACCCTACTTTAAACTTATCCACAACTTTATCCCTGACCTGTCTGGTATGTTCTTTGGCCTACATGATGCAGTTCATTCACTAATGTTCTCTAACAAATCTCTGAGGACTTCACAGAACAGCTGTATTTTTACTGAGAATAAATTACACACAGGTGGGATCTATTTGTTAATTAGGTGACTTCTGAAGGCAGATGGTTCCATTAGATTTTAGTTAGGGGTATGAGAGTAAAAGGGGCATGTACGCCAAACTTTTCAGATATTTATTTGTAAAAAGTTTTGAAAAACATTTTCCTTCCACTTCACAATTATGTGCCACTTTGTGTTGGTCTAGCACATAAAATCCCAATAAAATACATTTATCTTTTTGTTTGTAACATGACAAAATATGGAAAATTTCAAGAGGTATGTTACTTTTTTAAGACACTGTACCTGTCTTTTACCTGATGAAGCATTTACACTATCTATGCATTTGGCAGCTCTCTGTCAATTTAGAAGCCTTTTTTCAGTATTCAGCCCCAAAAATATCATCTAGGAATTTTAAAAAAATTTTAATTGCATTAGAGACCACCACAGTACCGGCTGATTGACTTCCTGAAAATTGATCAGGCTGGTCTAAACTAAACATTGAAACCACAAATGAATGTGAATTGTTCAGATTCATACAGTCATGTTTTATTTCCAACAGAGCAAGAGTTATAGTCTTCACCTGTCATTTTCAAGTACAGAATTAAATCTGATTGGTTTCTATGAGCTGTCTGGGAATATTCATACCTTGGGTGGTTTCATAATTTGGCTTTTATTCAATGCTGTTGTTTTCATCATTAGACCTTGAAGAGTTGATCTACTGAGGGCAATTAGACTGTTTAGTTTTCAAGAGAAGTTGCACCATACGAGGGAATTTTCCCAAGAGCTTAGTGAAGGGGGTGGAGCTGACCTCATCTAGTCATGTGCAAAGTGAAATTTCACCACATTCATTATGCTATGGGGAAACTTCCCTTGCAAAGTGTAACTTCCCTTGCAAAGCAAATAGCCTATCATCTGCCTTTGGTAAATTGGTAAATTAACTCTTCTAGGTGTATATCTTTTAACCCCCTTAATAGCAATTTTCATCTGGTTTAGAATGCAAGAATGATAAGTAAATAACTTTATACACCAATTAGCCATACCTTTTATGACCACCCACCTAATATTAGTAGTAGTTGGTCCCCCCTTTGACATCAAAACATCTCTGACCCATCAAGGCATGAATGACACTAGACCTCTGAAGGTATGATGTGGTATCTGGCACCGAGCTGTCAGTAGTAGAGCCTTTAAGGTCTTTAAGGTGTGAAATAGGGCCTCAAATGATCAGACTTGGTTTTCAGCACATCCCACAGATGCTCAATGGAATGAGATCACCACCTTGAGCTTGTTGTTGTGTTCCTCAAACTATTCCTGAACCATTTTTGCAGTGTGGCAGGGCGCATTATCCTGTTGAAAGAGGCCACTGCAATCAGGGAATACTGTTCCCATGAAGGGTTTTACTTGGCCACCAATTATGTTTATGTAGTTGGTACATTTCAAAGTAACATCCACATGAATTGCAGGACCAAGGTTTCCCAGCAGAGCCTTGCTCAAAGCATTGCACTGCCTCCGCCAAATATTTTTTCCTTTGCATGTGCCATCTATTGCACATGCCTACTGTACATAATGGTAAATCAAGACTTGCTTGAGCCAGAGATGAGTGAGTAATGGTAATAATGGAAAATCTGCTGAGTCAGTAGAGATCCTTATCCATTTCTCTGGTATGTTTGAGAACTGACAAAACGTAGATAAAGAAACACTGAGTAGTTCACCAATAGCAGAGTTCACAGAGGGCCCACCCAATAAGAACCTCACTTTTATAATCACAGGTTGTTATAGAATGAAAGTACCCATCTCTTATTACATTATATATATTCCTTAGAGGTTCCCTGCGTGAACTTGTAAACCTGTGCAAAAAGCAAATTGGCCTATTTTATTTGCACTTATAATTAAAATAAACAAACCCTATCTGCAATTAGATTGTGACTCAGTGCCAATGGTCAATATTTTGCAGCAGACCACTTGAAACCCATACCTGCAAAATGCAAATTCTGGTGTATGGCAAGAAAACACCTAGACACACCTCAAGCACATCTTGCAGTGTTGTGTAAGGCTACAATGACCAAAAAGTTGTGGAATGTGTTGGTTGCATTCCTCTATGCTGAAGAAAAAAGGTTACCTAGTGTAGGTGCACTGTAGCAAATGTACCTAGAAGTCTAGTTATTATTTGAGAGGAAATAGTAGATGTTAATTCGTAAATGTTTGTTTTCAGAACCTTCCTCAATTTTCTAATGGCCATTGGTGTCAAATCAATGTTCTTTTTTGACTGTAGTGACAAGAACATTTGAAGAAGCAAGATAGAATTTTGTTCTCTAATGAAACAATTGAGTACTGACGTGATACTTTTTTTATTTATTTTTATTTTGTTACGTTTCTCTAATGAACAAATTTATAACAGCATATGTGGTTTTTGTTTTGAAAAATTAAATTCATACCAAAATCAAGAGTTAAAAGAGTACATTTGAACATCTATTTTCAAGTCTCTGTTAGCACTGTCTACTGTACTGCTAAGATTTTTCATATGAATATTAGTTTGAAAATCTACCAGTGTATGACCCGCTTTAGTTTTGGAAGTATATGTAATATATGAGGGGTGTTAAAGTCAAACTGGGACTTTTAATTTTACAAGTATAAAAAGGGATGTCAGCATGGTGGTACTACACGCAGTAGTAAATGGAAAGTGTGTCTTATCACTAATAGGCAGTGCACACGTTGAGGGCCAGTCCAGACACAATTAAACAAGATGGCAGACAACAGTGTTACTGTGTGCATTGAATAGCGTATGGTGATGAAGTTTCTTGTGAATGAAGGCGTAAAACCCGTGGATATCTACAGAAGACTTCAAGCACAGTACGGTGCTGAGATGCTCAGCCGCAGTAAGACATTTGAATGGTGTAAATGTTTCAAAGATGGTCATACGTCCTTCAGTGACGATCCTGGCCGTGGTGGTTCCCAGCCCACAGCAGTCATTCCTGTGAGTATTCAGTGTGTGGAACACCTGATCCTGGATAATCGACACATAGCGCATAACTTGTCGTGAAATGTATTTCAGCAATGATGATGAAGTGAAGAAGGCTGCCTAGGATGGTTCAGGCGTACTGACAAATCTTTGTATGCTGAAGCTTTCCAGGCATTAGTAAATGCTGGGATAAGTGAGTGTATAAATGTAGCAGGGGAGTATGTTGAGAAATAAATGTAGTTTCCTCTCCTTGAAATTTGTTTATGTAAGCTCAAAAGTCCCGGTTTGACTTGAATGTCCCTTGTATATGTAATTAAAATATATATATATGCATATATATATATATATATATATATATATATGCAGTGTATATATATATATATATATATATATATATATATACACATTTACTGTAAGACCTGACACTACCAGCCATACTCCTCATCATTGTATTGAGTATAGTTGGCTTTCTTTGGCCTTTTTCCTAGCGGAACCCAGAGGAACCTTATTCCACTGCTGACAATACTTCTAATTTAAAATAGCTTAAATCGGCCACTGATACATGGGGAAAGTTGCCAATGGCCTCAGCATGTAAAAAAAGAGAGGAAAAAGTACTGAATGGATGTCTTTGTTATTTCATAGTTCAGAAGATTAGCTGTAACTGTACAAACTCCAGATGAAAGAACCCCTTTGCAGTTAAAGCTGATCACAATGTGCTGCTTAGTTTCTTATTGATGTGGCAAGTTGTTGGTTTTGTTCCATTTTAGGGCTAACCTTTCTTAGTAAATGAAATATTTGACAGATAAACCTGTTTTCTTTTGACTAATATACATACAGTAGTGTCTCAATTCAAAAATTTAGAGAGATGCTTTGTGAAGACCATTTAATGGTTAGATTTAACTGTACTTGGCATAAATGTAAACCCATTTTAAATGGTATTTCTACTTTTGCAGTCATATTTGAGAACCCCCTCCCCACTATATGTTATATTTTCCCATTCACATAGCATACCTAAGAAAAGTAAACAAAAATATTTCTTACCTTTTAGATGTTTCTAAGGAGAAGGTGTCATGGCTGAGTCTAAGAATTTCTGGAAAGTCTCACAGCGTCTTTGTCCCACACATGGTGATCTATACCTCATTAACATGCAATACTGGAAGGCAGTTTCCTAAATTTTTAACCATTTTTTAAGACAGAAAATGTTCAAGTCTATTTGCAGTTGATAGTGAAGAACTGTGAGCACAGTACAAAAAAAATGGTCTCCCGTGGGACTTGAAGTCCCATGGGAGACCATTTTCTTTGTGATTTAGTCAAGGGAAGTGGCAGCCTGTGACTCATGAGTGGCCCATCTACTTCTTTTGTAAGCACAGTACAGACAGAATTAATAAGGTTAAACATTACTCCACAGCCCCCTCCTAAACATTAAAAAGCAGGGAGCACATATAAAAAAAAGCACTTAAAAAGGTAACCAGTATTTTTTACAATTTTTTAAAAGTTATGCTCGTTCAATGGGAACATGCAACAAATATAAAGTGCATGTCATCCCAGTTTGGCTGCAAAAGTGAAAATACTCTTTAATTAGCTTTTTCCATGCTCATGTTAAGTGTAAGAATACTCCTTGGAAATATTGTAGGCAAAAGCTTAGCTTAGCATCTTAGTCTGCTACTGCATTGCTGTAAACAACTCTCTAATGTTACTGATATGCTGAATTAACCAATGCCCCACAAAGACAGTTGAAGGCCACCTAATAAAGATTACTAAAAGGCAAGGGGCATTGATAACTGTCAGCATGGCTGCTTCTGAATATGCTCTACTGAGATAGCCCTAAAATTCTTATTCATCCTGTCAGTCTTCTAGACCCAGAAACATAAAACAGTTTTTGTGACCAACTCACCCTACGTGATCTGCAATAGGTAAATTCTGAATGACTGAAAGAGTTTGAAAAAACAGGTATTGGCTGCTATTACAGCATGCAGTACCTCACTGACAGATAAGATTAAGACTGATATAGGCTTCATGTGCCTATAAAACATTAGCGAAAGGGGCACTAAGACAAAGAACAAGATCCCTTCCTTGGATGATGCCCTTTCCCTATCCTTACCCACTTATCAGCAACAGAAAAGAAACTGGAATTCTGGCATCCGAAAGTGGATACTTTGGAATTTATACTTTGGAAAACATGTAAATGTAAGCTGAACAATACTTGTGTTTTGTTTGGGGGATTTTAGCATAATTGGGAACATATTATTATTATTATTATTATTATTATTATTATGTCAACCATCTCTTAGTTGACAAAGAAGGTTCAATTCTCCTTTTATAAATTGTCCCAATACCAAGCAGCAATTATCATCTAAACTGGGATAGACTGAATTGTAGAGATATTAATTTCCAGACACTGGGGAATTCTTGTGCTTTACCTCTGGTAGAGTGCAATTCTATCGTATTGAGTTTTTGCTTGGGAATGATAAGACATAACTAATGGATTCCTTAACCACTTACTAATCGTTGAATGCCTAGCAATGGTGAAATGGTGGATTTTTATTTCTGAGTTTGTCTCCCTGATATGTCCTCAGAGTTTAGCTTTCTCTTACAACAGAGGAAGGGGAAGAAAGAGGAAGTAATGAATGAATAAGTCATTCAATCATTCGTAGAAGATCATATGTAGCAGCAGATATTCAAGGTATACTAATGATTTTAGAATTATTTTATCTATAAAATACAGGTACTTATATAGCATCATCAATTTACGCAGCGCTTTACATTTATATTGTATATTCACATCCCTAACCCTCAAGAAGCGTACAATCTAAGGTCAATAACTCACATGTATACATATGCATACTAGGACCAATTTGAAAAAAAACTGAACTGGGGGGAGGAGCCTTGTCATGGCGGCGTAGGAGAGCACGGAGCGGGTGCTCTTTCCGAATCACCTACACCATCCTCGATGCCTGTACAGGAGTGACCCAGAGACTTACCTACCAGCGACGGCTCTAGAGCGGGTCCGGCGGCCCGGGAGTGGAGAGAGGAAGGTGTGCTGGGCGGCGGGTCTCGCTGCAGGAGGTCCGGACTGAAGTGCGGGGCTGCTGGGAGAGCGGGGAGTCATGGAGCAGACATGTGGGAAACCGCAGGGCACTGCTGGGAAGGGGAGAAAGCCGGCCGGCGTCTGAAGTGAGAGTGAGGACGCCGGCTCGCTCCCCCCCCCTGTTCCCCCCTTGCAACATACAGGAGAAGACATTGGTTTGATGGATGACCCGCTCCCCGTGTGTGTTATGCTTATACACAGGGGAGTAGGGTCTGAGGAAGAAGACCCAGAGGAGTCCCCCTGAAGAGAGCAGTGGGAAGCTGAAGTCAGCAGCTGGTGGTTCGTGGCTGCCTCACCAGAAGAAAAGCAACCAGAGGGTGAGTGTGAGCAGCACGACCTAGCAAATTGTGAGTTTATGGTGACTGTGTGTTTAAAGTGGGGTAGACTCCCTGGGGAAGATGGAGTATAAGAGGAAGTAGCAGCCCTGGAAGAAGAAGGAGAGCATAGTGGGAAAGTGGAAATTTAAGCACGTGTTGAAATCTAGATACCTGGTCTGTAGCTGTTAAACCAAGGTGGTTCCTGTATTTAACTGAATAAAACCCACAGAAGAGATGAAGAATAAAAACGTTAAAAGTAGTGGGCTAAAGGGGTCCCAAGTAGGCACGATAAAAAAATATACGTCTCAAAGTAATGTGACCCCAGAAAGATCTCAAGATATCGGTGATAAAAGTGAGCTGGAAACGAGCTTGGAAGCTAGCCCGAGACTCTCCCTGGGAATAAAGCATAATAGCCAACAAATATTAGAGAATGTGGAGAGGAAAAATCTGGAAAGTGAACTACAAGTACCAAATAAGAAAGAGATGGCAGATATGTTCAAAAGTCTAGAAAAAACAATAAAACAAGAACTGACAATCATACAGAGTGATTTAGGGCAGTTGCTATTGCGGATGGAGGAGACAGAGGAAAGAATTAAAAATCACGCCCAATCTATCTCTGGATTAGAAAAAAGGACAAAAGATATTAAGAAAGAGCAAAAAAGACTGTTGTATAGGATGGAAGTACAGGAAAACAGGGAGAGAAGGAAGAACTTTAGGGTAAAAGGTATCCCGGAGTCCGTGAAGGGAGAGGAAGTGAGAGACTTTATCTGTAAAATCCTAAACTCCATAAGAGATAGACCAGAAACAGAACAGGTGAATCTGGAAGAGGTTTTTAGAATTGGAAGGATTCAACATGGAAATGGAGAAAAGAAATCCAGAGACATAATTGTCCAATTCCAAAAGATGTGTGATAAAGAAGAGATATGGAGAAAGACTAAGGGAAGATCAAATATTAAATATGGAGAAATAAATATACAGATATTTGCAGATCTGACAACAGAGACACTTAGGAGAAGAAGATCTCTGAAACCCCTGTTAGAGCAAATGAAAAAACAAAATGTGCACTATAGATGGGGTATTCCTGAGTGTCTAATCGGGTGGAAGAATGGAGTTACAGCCTACTTGAGATTTCCTGAGGATTTAAGAGACTTTTGTGATAGACTTGATTTGCAAACTATAGAAATTTCTGGTTGGGAGGAGGAGGTAGGAGATAGTGGGGCCAGAGTAAAGGAAGACTGGCAGTTAATTGGGAGAGGAAGATAGAGGAGGAATTTTTTTTTTTCTTTCTCTCTTCCTACTTCCTGCTCGCTCGAATGAAGTACATCTTAGTGGAATCATCTTGAGTTTATGAAATAGACAAGGGGCATCTGGGGTGGTGGGAGGTGGGAGAGGCCGTCCATGGGAGGAGCTCAACCCCAAGGTACAAAATCTATGAAGGGTTTAGATCCTCAACAGATTTATAGGCAAATTACAAGCCTAAAATGGGTGGGAGGGAGGGAGGAGGAGGGGGGAAGGCAAGCCATAGGCCTAAAGTGGAAGGGAGGGAGGGAATTGAAAGGAGAGGGGGGAGAGGGGTTTTTTAAAACTGACATCTGGCATAAAAGGAGAGATAGAGGGAAATGGAAGAAGAAAGGAGATGGTAAAATAGAAAGATGACAAATAAACAAAATATGGAGGAAATACAGTTCATAACTCATAATGTAAATGGGTTGAACTGTCCAAGTAAAAGATTTAGGTTATTTCGAGAACTACAGCATAGAGCGGCCTCAGTGGTATTCTTGCAAGAAACGCACCTCGAGTTAAAAAAAAATCTTAAATTGAAATCTAGATACCATCCGGTTTGGTATTATGCGGATTCCCCAATCAAGAGAGCGAAGGGGGTGGCTATAGGATTCGCAAAAAAGGTTAGGTTTGAATTAGAAGATAGGAATACCGATCCGGATGGGAGGTTTCTGTTTTTGAAAGGCAAACTGCAAGATATCGAGTGTACGCTAGCAAATATATACTGCCCTAATAGGAAACCAGAGATGTTTTTGAAGGATTGATGGATTTCTCTAAGGGATATTTAATAGTGGCTGGAGACTTCAACCTATGTATGGACCCACAAATAGATACAACTTCTACAGTGCCGAGAGAGGGAAATAAGTCGATGAGAATATTGAAGAAGGTGATGAGAGAGAGCCAATTGGTGGATAGCTGGAGAATAGCAAATAACAGAAACAGAGATTATACTTTTTATTCTAACGCTCATAAAACATACTCCAGATTAGATTATATATTTATAGATCATCGTCTTATCGAAGATTTGTCTAGTGTTAAGATAGAAGTAATGACCCTCTCGGATCATGCCCCCGTTGCATTAAAATTAAGATGGGGAAGGAGGTCGTCGGGAGGACTGACATGGAGGCTGAACGAGGCACTTCTTATGGATCAAGATACTGAACGGAAAATTAGGGAGGAGATAGGGAGATTTTTTGAAGAAAATGAAACGGGAGATGTGTCAAGAGCTACAGTGTGGGAGGCGCACAAAGCATACATCAGAGGAATCCTAATTGCGATTGGGGCAAAGAAAAAAAGGGAAAGGAGAGAAAGGATTAGTGAGCTTTTAAAGGAAACAGCTGAGTTGGAACTCCTACATAAAAGTAATATAATGAAAGAGATAGAAGAAAAAATGAAAAAAAGAGGGAAGAATTAGAGAAAGTATTGGAGGAAGAAAAAACGAGAATTTTTCATAAAATCATGGGAGAAAGATATAGATGGGGAGATAGACCGGGAAAATATTTGATGAGAACTCTGAGGAAGAAAAAAAATAGAAATTATATAGATAAAATAAAAAATTTCAAGGGAGAATTAGTCCACTCAACTAAAGAAATTGCAAAAGTTTTTAAGGATTACTATAGTAAACTATATAATATTGCCCCCAACGACCCTACAAATAAGATCAAAAAGGTAAATGAGGAGAAAAGAAGAGAATACCTAAGAAAAACAGGATTACCAAAATTAAGCAAAGAATTATTAAACGCCTTAGAATCTGAAATCTCACAGGAAGAACTAAAAACAGCATTAAAAAGTTTTAAGTCGGGGAAAAGTCCGGGCCCAGATGGGTATACCGTGAGGTATTATAAAAAATATAGTGACTTACTACTACCTAAATTAAAGAGATATATGGATGCGTTGGGAGGAGAGATGGAGATGAGACAAGAATCCCTACAGGCCCAGGTGGTTTTGATACATAAGGAAGGTAAAGATATCTCCCAGTGCTCAAGCTATAGACCGATATCATTGCTGAACACAGATACGAAGTTGTATGCAAAGGTTTTAGCGAATAGGTTGAGGGATCTGATGCCAGATTGGATACATGGGGATCAGGTGGGCTTCGTCAGAGGAAGAGAAAGTCGAGATAATGGGTTGAGATCCCTGATGCTTATTCAGAAAAGTCGAACGGGAAAAAATCCAGTACTGTTGCTCTCAATAGACGGGGAGAAGGCGTTTGACAGGGTTAATTGGAGCTTCATGATGGATACGCTAGAGGCTTTGGGACTGGGTAACAGGGTGAGGAGATGGATTGGAAGACTGTATGAAGGACCTTCCGCGATGATAATGGTAAATGGAGAGAGATCAGAGTCTTTTTTAATGACAAACGGAACTAGACAGGGTTGCCCACTATCCCCATTATTGTTTGTTTTGTCATTGGAACCCTTGCTATTAACAATTAGGAAAAATATAGATATAAAGGGAATTAACGTAGGAAAGATAGAACACAAGGTTGCCGCATTTGCGGATGACCCATTGTTCTATATTAGTAATCCCAGGATAACGCTTCCTAACCTAATGAAAACATTGAAGGAATATGGGGAATTGGCAAACCTAAAAATTAATCCTAGTAAAACAGAGATATTAAATATAAACCTTCCAAAGAGCGAAAAAGAAATGATACAGAGAGAGTTCCCCTTTATATGGAAAGATAGAGAAATAAAATATTTGGGAGTGAAACTTACTTCTTCACAGAAAAATCTTTATAAAGCAAATTATATACCATTGTTAAATGAGATTAGGGAGGAATTGAAGAGAATCGGAGGAGGAAATCCTTCGTGGTTAGGTCGTATTAATTTAATAAAAATGGTAATTCTCCCTAAGGTTTTGTATAAACTCCAAATGATTCCTATTAAACTCCCAGGGACATACTTTAGAACAATTAAGCAAATGGTAACAAGATATATATGGAAAAATAAAAAACCTAGAGTATCATATGAAGTGCTAAGTAGAAATAAAGAAAAGGGTGGGGTGGGAATGCCGGATCTCAAAAGATATTATAGAGCAGTGATTCTATCAAGAATTTTTGATTGGAAACACAATACAAAGAGTAAAAATTGGGTTACAATAGAAAATACACTTAGTGGGAAAGATTTGAGTGGGATCGTTTGGGTGTCAACACAGTTTAGAGAATTAGCTGAGAGCATAAGTCCATACACTAGGATTGTTTTGAAAGAATGGGATAGATTGCACAAACAGAGGAATTGGGATTTTAACTCACTGTTAATGCCATTAAGAAATTCAGAGTTTTTCCCCCCAGGTAAAGAGGAAATTATGGGTAAATGGATTAAGAAAGAGGATGCTCAGTTGAGAGACGTAATGGAGGGGGTAAACTTAAGAACACTAGAGGATTTGAAAAGGGAAGAGGGAGGGATTTTCACTAAGATAGATATATGGAGGTATAATCAATTAAAACAATTAGTGGGGAAATTGACGAAGCCCCTTAGAATTAGAAAAGATTGGAATCTATTTGAGAAATTTTTTGAAGTTCGAGGTGATGGGAAACACAGCACTGCTAAAACATACACAATTCTCACTGATTTAGATAGTAAGGTAAAATTAAGATATATAGAAAAATGGGAAAGGGATTTGGGGGTGGAGTGGGAGGAACATACACAAAGAAAAATATATAGAATGGTACATGGAAATGTTAGCATGCGGGAGGTGGAGTTGAACTATAAGTGTTTAAGTAGGTGGTATATCACTCCTATGGTGGTAGAGCACAAAATGAGTGGTGAGAAACAACCTGGGTGTTGGCGAGAATGTGGAGAGGGGGGCACAACGTATCACGTGTGGTGGGGGTGCCCAAAAATACAAGTTTACTGGAGAAAGGTTATAAATCAAATTAGGAATATCACTGAAATTGAGATTGGTTTGGACCCTGAAATATGCCTTTTTCATATCACAGAAATATCAATGAATAAATTTAAAGGTATGGGTATAGAGTGCTACTTAAATGCAGCTAAAGGGCTGATACCTAGGTTTTGGCGTAAAGTGGAGGCACCGGAGGTAGATGACTGGATAGACAGAGTGGATCAGATTGTTAGAATGGAGAAACTATACTATATACAGGAAGATAAGATGGAGGTTTATTATACAAAATGGAAGAAATGGGAGGAATTTAGAGCAAAGAAGAAAGAAGTCACTCCGTGAATAAGAATAAAGATGGGAATCGGACAGATGTCAGGGGTTTATTGAAGAGGGGTGGGAGGGAGGGGGGGTTGAGGGAAGGGAGTTAAGGGGAGAAAATGATATGCAATAAGTGTTTTTAGAAGAAATTTGTTATGTTGTAGTCTATTATTTCTTATGTTGTAAATATTTATATTGCTATATTTGAAAACAAATAAATATTTAAATTTAAAAAAAAACAAAAAAACTAGGACCAATTTATACAGGTGCCAAATAATCTACCAGCATGTCTTTGGAGAGTAGGAGGAAACCCACACAGGCACCGGGAGGACATTCAGACTCCAGGCAGGTAGTACTGTGGTTGGGATTCAAACCAATGATTGTATATTGACCCCTTCACCTTCATTATCCTGCACATCTGCCCTTCAACTCTATCCTCCTAATATATGTGACCAATACATTGACCCATTTACCTCCTTCTCCCTCTTTTGACCTATATTCACTCTATCCAGTGCACCATTACTAAGTTCCATGTTCTACCTACCTCAATATCAGCATATTTCTTCATTGTCTCTACCTTCTCTTCCTGGTATAAACCCAACCTGATCTAGGTGAATCAACTCCGACATTAGATCCTTCAACCTACTAGCAATAATTTTTGCATACAATTTTATATCTACATTTAATAGTGAGACTGGTCTGTAGCTGGCACGTTCAGTCAAATCTTTGCCTTCTTTAGGTAAAATTGTAATATGTTCCAGCAACAACTCTTTCCTCATTTGCACTCCTTCTCCCAATGTGTTCATATAAATACCCATTTTTGGCACTAATAGTTCTTTACATTTCCTAAAATATCTCACCGTGAATCCATCTGGCCCTGGACTTTTTCCTTCTGCTTTACTTTTTAATGCAACTTGTATTTCCTAGCTGTGTTATTGGTCTTTCTAACAATGCCAATCTTTCTTTCTCTAAGCTAGGTAGTTCAGCTGTTTTTAAATGTCTGAATTCTTATATTTCTATCTCCCTCCAAATCTTTATTCTTGGGTTTAACTGCATGTAAGGAACTGTAATATTTTTGGAATACACTAGCAATTACTTTAGTTGGATAAACTAATTCTGTTTCATTTCTAAATTTCTCTATAAAATTTATTGATTTATTTTTCCTGACTATCCTTGCCAGAATTTTTCCTGGTCTATTCCCCTATTTATATCTTTCTCTCAACATCCTATTGAAGACCTGATTTGTTTCTTGTTTCAATAAATTACTTAGTTCTTTTCTCTTTATAATAATTTTATGTTGTACTTCAGTTTCTGTTCTCTTATTGTGTAACTGCTCCAATGCATGTAGTTCCTCTATTAGTATTTTTATCCTTTCTGACCTCTTTTTCTTTTTTTTCCGCCCCGTGGCAATTAGGTTACCCCTTATATACGCTTTATGTGCTTCCCAAACTGTGGCCACTGAGACTCCCTCCGTTTCATTTGCTAAAAAATATTGCTTTATTTCCTCCCATACTCTCACTTCCGTCTCTTGATCTTGGATGAGTGTCTTGTTTAGTTTCCAAGCATATGTTTTATTCTGCACCCCACTCATTTTCAACCCCATCGTAACAGGAGCATGGTCTGATAATGATGTAACTTCAATATTGGATTTAATCAGTGACTCCAATAGTCTATGTTCTATCATTATATAATCCAATCTAGAATATGTTGCGTGTACAGGGGAATACAATGTATAGTCTCTTGTTCCTACATGTTTGATCCTCCATGTTTCCACTTGTTGACATTGCTACAGTTTCTTTTTAATAGATCTTAGACATTTACCTCTATCCCTCTGTACACGCAATGATGAATCAAGCTTGGAATCCATACAGAGATTAAAATCCCCTGGTATAATCAATTTCCCTTTCTTAAAATCCATTAACTCCATTAAGGAATCTTCTAAATAAGCCATTAGATTCCTATTTGGGCAATATATATTTGCAAGTGTACATTCCATTTCATACAGTTTCCCCCTTAAAAACAAAAACTGACCTTCTGGGTCCACCCACCTGTCTTCTATTGTAAATCTTACATTTTTGCCATTCCTATAGCTACTCCTTTAGCCTGTTTTTTTGGGGAGTCAGCATGATACCAGACTAGGTAATTTCTTGATTGTAACATAATTCTTGAATCTTGAGATAAATGTGTCTCTTGTAAAAAGACTACATCAAATGAGTGTTGATAAATTTCCCTAAGAATCTTGTGTCTTTTTACTCAAGTATTCAAACCTTTTACATTATATGTCATAAAGTTAACTACATTTCTATCTACCATCCCATAATTTTTCTTTTTCTTTTCCCTTTTTCTCCCCCACTTCACCTATTATCTTTCTTTCTTCCCTTCTCCTTTCCCTTCCCTTCTCCTTTGATCGAGTCATCATATCTGGAGAATATGATTTAATACATTTGAAACACCAAAGGTCTCCAAGGTGGTCCATTCTTCTCTACCCCCCCACCTAAAATCCCCCTCCCCTCCCCCCACATCCCCCTCTCCCCCTAAAAACCCTTGGCCCATTACTAGCCCTTGGAGCTGGTGTGGTACAAATACCACCATCGATCACTCAGTTTGGGGTGGAACTCTGTCTATGTACGCCTCCCCCCACCCCCTCCCACTCTTAGAAGGGTATAGGTTCAGAGACATTCTGCCTCCCTACTCCCATGTTCATTATATATTTTGCTCCATTCTTCCATCAAATCTCCCCCCTCATCAACCACCAACGCCCCACTGCCCACATACCATATGACTGGGGGTGGGGGGGCGAGGGGAAGATGGGGAGGAAAGAGAGGAGTGAGAGAGAGAAGAAGAGGGAAGAGGAAGAGAGAGAAGGGAAAAAAAAGAAACCCAGGAGCAAATTTGGATTTATTTGTTCACCTATTAATTAATTAGTCCTCTCTATTGCCCTCTCTTCTTTTAGAGATTAATTGCCACCTTTCTTCTTCCAGCCCCATTTTCTCCTTATTCACATCAGCCCATCCTGATATTTCTGGCATTTTTCACAAAAGTCCCGTAGCTCTTCTGGAAACCTCAATTTAACAGAACGTCCATCCTTCCATCCCACTAAGCACGCTGGAAAAACCCAGCTATAACTAATATTTTTTTTTTTGCTTCATTTCCAGTAATGGTCTCAGGATCCTTCTTCTTAACAATGTTTCTTGTGCTATATACACATAGATCAGTAAGTTCACTCCTTCATATTTCATAGAAGGGATCCCTCTCATTTTCTCCCATATCTTTGCTTTATCTTCATAATAGCAGAAACATCCCTTGGCACTTCTATTTTACCCCTTGAGGTCTTCTTATCCTGTGAACTCTCTCCATTTTCAGTTGTTCTGTTATAGGTCTATCTGTTATTGGATTCAGCACCTTATTCATTAATTCTCTCAAATCTTCTCTCTCTCTCTCAGGTATCCCTGGATCTTCAGAGTTTTCTGCCTATTTCTGTTCTCCTGATCTTCTATCTTATATAGCAGATTCCTCTGTTCACGTCGCATTTCTTCCATTTGTACATTCGGGCTCTGTTATTGCTTGAGTGTGCTTATCCAATTTTTCTTCCATTTCCTCCACCCGGGACAAAACTTGCCCCAGATCTTTATGTATTATTGCCATATCATTCTTTATTAAAAGTTCTAGTTTCACGAACATATCTGCCATTTCCATTTTTGTGGGCATTTGTAAAAGTCCTTGTTCTTCCATATTTCTAATATCCTCTTCACCTTCTGCATTAGGGGTTTCTTTGCCATGGTTTAATTCAGTTATTCCTACTGACAGCCTGAATTGATCTCCGCTATTATTCCCTAGTTCTTGTCTGTCACTGGCGTCCTTTTGTTTCTCTGGGGTTTGACCCCCTGGACTCTTCTCCTGCGGACACATATTTTTTTTATTGTGCTTATGGTTGTTTTGGGGTCTTTGCACCTCCTTTTACTGATCTGCTCTTCATTTCCCCTTTATCTCCTTTGGCAATTTGACAGTTTAACAATATGAGGTCTGCTATTACCTCTTTTCTATTTAAATATGGATAAAATTATATATTTGCAAAAAGGGTTTCCCTCCTCCTCCCCTCAGAATAAACACCTAAAGAAACAAATTATGTGCTGCTTTCTGGTTTCTGGACTCCTCCTTTCTTCTTTCATTCATTCCCTTTATCTCCCAATGTCCTTTCCATTTCACAATATTAATATTCCTTTCTTTTTTAAAGCCCACTGGGTGTCCCCTTGTTCTTCTCCCCCACCATAAGATTCCTTTGAGAGCTGTCTCCACCTGTCACATTGCTTCTCTCACAGACATACACTCACAGTTTATAATTTATAGTCCTGGGCACTCACCGCTCCCTGTTTTTGAAAGTCAAACTGCTCTCTTCAGCCCATCTAGATGCACTCGTGGCGGTGCTTGGTGCTCTACCGCTCTCCTCACTATTAGTGGGGTTATCCAGGGGACTCACCTAGAAGTGCAGGTTTTATTCACAATAAATGTGTGCAGGTGCCTTAATTCCTAATGGCACCCTCATGCATATAGCAAGCACAGGTGTGTTCACAACCACCAGTACCATGCACTTTGGTGCGGCATGATTTAAAAAAATCGTGTCTGCAGAACTTTTTGTGCATTTCACCCAATTGAAATGAATGGGCTGCCCCAAATGCGCTGTGAAGAAACAAGTGGAAATGTGCAAGAAACGCACCCGCTCCAATGCAAGCTGTCAGCTTGTAGTTTGAATGAACTACCACAGTGCTGTTGAGTGCTGTGGTAGTTCATCGATTCTTCTTGTCAATATAAAACTGCCTTCCTGCCAGACAGCTTACAATGACAGTCAGCAGGAGACCTGCATGGCACCAGCGCTGGTGCTATACTTCTCAGGCTCCTAAAAGAGAAAATAGTAAATTCACATTTTTTTTGTTAAAAGGTGATCTTATCCTTTAACATGGACTTCATGTTTATCCTTTATATTTTGGAAATCTTAGAGCAAGAGTGGTCAAGTAATTTAGCAAAAGACACTGGGCAGGGCCGACTACACTCCACAAAATGCTGTGTGTTGTCACCCTTCAACAGTGCTAAAGAAATGATGGCCTTAATTTACACCTCAAATAGACCCTGTCAAGAGGCCGTTTCAACAAAAATCTTCCCATAGGATTAACTGTGCATTTAAAGTATTTAATGCATGTTATTTACCAGTATAAGTCTCCCTTGTATAGACATCCATAATCTGTGAGTTTGCCGTGTTGCACCACCATCTTGCTGTGTTGCACCCCAGCAGACTCAGAGCTGACACTTAGGTAATTCTTTAGCCCTCATGCACACTTGACATTTTTTTGGCGTTTGATGTTTTTTTCCTACAGTCAATAAACTCCCCAGCATGTTATCCTATGTGTCCATGCACACATAGACTGTAATCAACATTTTTTAGCTGAGACATTTTTTGGCAGGAAAAAAACCCCAAAACTAGTGGAGTTTTTTAGCTGTAAAAACACTCTAATACTGAAAAAAGCTGAAAAAGCAACAACACGTGGTAAAACGCTGCAAACTGGAGTTTTTGGACTTTTTTTGGTCAAAAAGACTCTAAAAAACGCTGAAAAATGTTTCTAAATGCTGTTAAAAAGCTGCTAAAAGCCAATGCAAAAACGCTAAAAAAAAGCTGAAAAAATGTTTTTAAAGTTAGTATTTAAAATCCTTGATTTTTCTGTGCTTTTACCTGGAAATCTTTAGGTGGTTGTCAGGGTCTTACAAGAAATTGTTACAAATACTTTCCTATGGAGTGCTCAAATTTTTCAGATTTGTTTCCAAGTGAAAGCAAAGGTTGAGAAATTATGAAATATTTCTTACTTATAGAAGTCGCTCTAAAAATGTGTAACTGTAAAAATTTACTACTGTTGATTGTAAACAGAGATGTGTTGTGTGTGTTAGGCATTTGCTAAGATTTCTCAACTGCAAGCTTGTGTGTCCTGAGACAGCCGTTATGGGCCAGACGTAATCAATGTTGGCCAAATTAGGCAATCATTGGAATATGGGGTTGGTGCTGTGCAGTTTTAAAAGTCATACAGATCCAGAATATATAGTAAGCTGACCATTAAGAGATCTGGACAGGAAGAGACATTCCTACACTATGAGGCTAGTAGGATTTGTCCAACAATAATATATTAGATGCAGCTAAAAAAAAAGCCTTCAAAAAGGGCAAGTGAAAATTAGCAGTGAGTGGCTGAGACTGGCAGCTTGGCTGTCAGGGATACAAACCATCCACACATTAGTTTCACTTGCCATTAACCTATCTGCCTTATAACATATTAAATAATGGATGTATTCTGGGATACAGATGCAGATAAGGTTTCCAAACAGGCAACACACAGTTTATTACAGTTGCTATTGTGATAACAGGTATATAACATGGAGAGTCATAGAAGCACACCAGGAGACTTACTGGGGTTGATTAACCTCTTGCCCTCCTGAGGATTTACCCCCCTTCCTGACCAGGCCATTTTTTGTGTTACGGCGCTGCGTTACTTTAACTGTCAATTGTGCGGTCATGCAATGCTGCACCCAAATGAAATTTATGTCCTTTTTTTTCTCACAAATTGAGCTTTCTTTTGGTGGTATTTGATCGCCTGTGCATTTTTTATTTTTTGCACTATAAAAAAATACTGACAATTTTGAGAAAAACAAACAATATTTTTAAACATGTCCAGTAAAAAAATGTAAAAAATAAAATTATATATATTATAATTATTAGTCATAGATTTAGGCCAAAATGTATTCTGCTACATGTCTTTGCTAAAAAAAGAAATCCCAATACATGTAAATTTACATGAAAGTTATGGCGTTTACAAATGGTGGTATAGATACTGGCATTTGTTTAAAATTTTTACTAGTAATGGCGGCAATCAGCGACTTATAGCGGGACTGCGGCGGACATTCTGACACTGGGGGAAACTGACTTGGTGTCACTGACATTCACAGTGACACCAATACAGTGATCAGTGCAAAAAAAAAGCATTGACACTCAGGGGCGGACTGGCAACTCATGGAGCCCCCGGGCAATAGGGGATCATGGGGCCTCTGTGTCCTTGCCCAAACTCAAAAAAGCCTATGAAAAAGGTACCAGGGGCATCTCATGGGGCCCCCTACTGACCCCGGGCCTTCGGGCAGTGCCCCAGTTTCCAAATGGTCAGTCTGCCCCTGCTGACACAGTACTAATGGCACTGGGGAGGAAGGGGTTAACAGATCAAAGGGTTAACTGTGTGCTGTTTCACTATAAGCTGTATCTGTGTGCTTCACTGAAATCACACTGCTTTGGATGGCTGTGCTGTGCACAGTCATCCAAAGTAATGTGCACAGCTGACAGGTAGCAGAACTGTTTTATTTACAAAGAGTTCTCCTCTACATCGGAGATGCTCAGCAATCACCGTGCAAAGGCAAGTAATTACCGGCCGGCACCCGGTGATTGACAGCTGCGGTTGTAAATGGCGGCACGGGTAAGGTGTGCGTGCCTCATGCATGCCCCCTCCCTGGAAATGCAAAATCACATATATATATATATGCGATTTTGTGCACCCGTGCCTCCTTGTAGCAGTGTATCTGCTATAGGGCAGTTGGGAAGAGGTTAATTAAAGGTAAATAGACTGTTCATTTTACAAGGGAGGTTGCACTTTGCAAATAAATTTTCCCCAGAGCTTAGTGAATAAGGTGAAGCTCTGCTGGCTTCCATCATCAAGTCGCGTGCAAGTAAAAATGTTGACTTAAAACTTTCCTTGCACTTGACTGAATATTCTTTGCAAAGTGAAACTTCACCTCATTCACTAAGTTCTGGGGAAAATTCCCTTGCAAAGTGAACAGCCTCGTTGACTCAATAAAACTACCTCAAAGTGAACTAGAATATCTGATGATTCATGTTTCTTGGCCAAGAAAAGAGAAAACTCAATGTAAATGACAGCAATCACATCTGTGTTTCAGATATGTTGGGAAGATTCTAATTACACATCAGGCAGACTGAATAAACTGAGCACAACTTGAACTTAATTATGTAGCCTTTAATGTAGCAAATAAACCCAAACGAAAATTGCTATTAAACTACTGCCAGGACACACAGAGCTTTATATGTCTCCAGTGTGTGTTACAGAAAATTGAATCCTCATTACTATTCTTTCTTATAGGTAATAAAGCTAATTGCTTGTGCTCTACAGTTGACATTTGTAAATAGTCTTTAAATTATTAATCACCACAGCTGTGCAGTGAAGCTGAAGACCCTTAATCATTCTAGATCAGAGTTGGCAAAGGTTCCACCAGGATAACAGTAACATCACAGTGTCTGCTTTCCGTTGTATGCTATAAAGTTGCCTTCCCTGTAATGTTCAAAGTAAAATTAAAATGCCACCGTAATAGGTTCTTCAGATGATTAACGCTTTAGTGTGTTTTGGAAATCTCATCTTTAAGGCTTACTCCGTTAATTTTGCTGTTTCCACATTACAACAGTATCACTGAATTTTTTTTTATGCAAGCCAAGTTGGCCATGGACATTAGATAGCAGTCTGATTAGTGAGCACAATCTGAACACCAACAAATGATTGTAAACTTTCTAATTGATCAAGAACAATACTGGAGAAACAAAAGCATTTGGATGGAAAAAACAAACAAACCCAATTACTAGTTCTTGTAAGGTTGATTGACCTAGCAGTGCCTGCTGCTCTTTGTAGGCATCCACTATATACATATGGATAGGTGAAAGTAGCCAAGTCAGGGGACTCCTTTTTATGGGTACATTAAGCTGTTACAGGCACAGCTGAAATTTAGCACCCCAGAACTTTTGAGAGCAAATTCTTCCACATTCTAAATTCTTTACTGCTATGCTGTATTGTAAATGAATAGTAATGGTACTAAAGACAGAGCTTTGTTAGTACACTAAGAAAGTTCAATATCACACTTGAAAAAATAACCCAAATCTTTCACTTTTTGAGTTCACTTACACTTTCCAATTTCCATGCATTTCCTACCTCACCCAACCGTTCTCCCCTTTTTCCCTCTTCACGCCCCCTGCACTCAATGTTAAAAACATGTGCAGATTACGTATCAGATTTCCAGGTATCTTTCAACTGGTCAGGTGACATATTTCTTGTCCATCATTCGCGGTGGGTGGCCATACAATAAGAAGGAAATTCTTAAACTTATTCCGAAAAAGATAATACAAATAATGAAGACAATAAAGATAATAATAATAACAACCAAGATATGTAATATATGCAAAGCACATGGTATGGGACAGGCACGGTGAATAAATATTATAAACACATATCTTATATAGTGTCCATGAGTTGTAATAAAGTCTATAAAAAGTCTCTGGGACACTGATTGTAAAATGGCAAAAATAGCGGCAATCGTCCTATAGAGCAAAGCCAACTCTGTATGCAAAGACAGGAAAGAAGAAGACAGGTGGCGTGGTGGGTTGTCATCACTGCTGCTTTGAATGGTGCTCATGTTCTGACTTGTGATCACTGGTCTATACAGGATTGTGTCATTGACAGCTCACAGGATGTGATTGAATGACACTAGGCATGATTCAACTCAAAACTGGGCCGGCAACAAGTGGTGGAGGAGGATGCTGAGGGCAGCACTAAAGAGTAGAGAGCATAAGTAGTTGTTAACAAACTTTTTTTTTTTTTAACATGAAGGGGTAAAAAAGTTAAAAAAGAAACTGGAGTGAGGTTTTAAAGTTTAAAAACCCCTGGCAGTAGGATTTTCAATTTAGGTGAGATACTCATCTTATCCGGTTTTAAAGAAATGGGGACACTGCAGCTTTTTCTAATTAAAACAGATGGAGGGGAATTTACTAAGGCTGGAACAGACAGATTCTGGATCAGCTGTGCCCAGCATCCAGATAGCATTTACCTTTCATTTTCAAAGCTTAGCTGAACAAGCTGAAGCTAGAAGCTACTTGGTTACTATGCACAGCTGCTCCAGTTTCTGCCTGCTCCAGTTTGAGTAAATTCCCTGCTAAGTTTGCACCAAGTTATTATAATGAAGGCAGATCTCATATTACCATACACAATTGTAAGGCATTTTTGCATGGTTGTGCAACATATAACACATGTACAGAAACAAAAGCAATACATAGGATGAGGCAGTGAATAGTCATGTTAAGTACCTGTAATTAGTAAATGTGGGTTGTTCTATTGATGATAAGCTGACCATAGATTGGAAGATTATTCCTTTGAGTCAGCAAAGAGTCAGCAAATGTGTATGGCAACTGGTTTGTTTTATGTCCAAAAACTGGTAAATACTCAACAAATTGATTCTCTGAGTTAAAGGAAAAATATTTTCAGGAGGAATTAATGACAGATGTTATCAATCTGGATGATAGCATTTTCAGAATATCATTAGATTTTCAAATTGCAATTATTTACATTTTTAGCACTATTTCTAAGTTTTAATATCAGTCTGTGGCCCTACCCCTGCAGGGGTCGCTTGATAATGCCTATCCCTAGTGGTTGCCCTGACCTTGCAAGCCTCCCGACACCTCTGGCACTCTGGTTTTAGACGTATTTCAACAGTATACAATATTAATGCAAGAGACATGATTCTTTAGTAACATCTCTATATTAGAATTGTTCAAAAGAGTAGGCTACAGGATTAATGAGAGAAATGATCAATTAGCAACATTTAACAGGTTATACAGTCATGAGTAGTGAGCTTCAACTATTTAATTGCAACACCAACAGCAAGAGGAGCAAGAGAAGGCTTACTGACTTATCAGCTCCCTCCATGCCACTGGCGCTGCATCCGGGCATGTAGAGAATTATGTAAATGTATACTCTGGCATAAATAGATATACTGTAAGTACCCTAAGTTAATAACAATGGCCTTAGAAGAGAACTTGTCCCTTTAATTGGAGATTGTGAGTTGAGCCCTGCGATGTTTAAAGTTCCTGATATGGTGGTATCCACTGTCTTCTGCTAGCAATGGGGGGTCCCATAAGCATTGGTGAATACTGGTAATTCAAAAGTTAAACAGATAAGCCATGGTACTGCTCAAAGCAAAGGTCTCTCTAAGGGGTAAAGGTGTCTGCATGCAGAGTGATGACAGAAAGAGTTTGGGCATCCACCCACTCACCAATCCTATGGATAGCACGGTCTCCTAGGAACAGAGTTCATGCCCAGGCTCTTAGTTGTTTGCAGGTATGTGCAGAGTTACCGCCTGACAGCCTGTCAGAGAGGTGAGCAGAGATGTGTGTGTGAAGACTGGACAGTGGCAGTCCTGATGCAGAGAAGCTGATGCAATCTTGTTGTGGAGATCGGTGTCACCACTGTGCTGAACTGATGTGCAGAGCCCTGTAGCAGTAGGCCAGCAATCTGTGTCTGAAGAATGGCAGTCCCCCTGTGTTCAGGTCTGAATCCTGCACCAAGAGAGAGAGACAGTTTCTTGATGTAGAATATATCTACTTTCCCAGTATCCTTCTCGTTCACCAGCTCTGGTAATTGAAGTTAAATCAGCACTCAGGAATACAGAATGTATTTGCTATAAGACTAAATGTCCCAAGATCCACTGCTGTCAAAAGAACTGGATCTATCCTGCTAACAGGAAGTGATGTAGCAGTCCCAGTACTGGGCACTAGGGGGAAAAATAAATCATAGACTCATCTGTAAATGTCTCTGAATGGAATAATGATACAGATGGCACCTGGCTACTTGTCTATATGTTAATATCTATGTATTAGCTGAATTGTCTTATCAGCTAATATCCTTTGATTTGAGCATTTAGAGAATAGAAGGATCTGCCAAGAATCTGTCAATTTCTAGTATCCATTTCTATTTTTAGATTTGTATTATTATTAAGATCTTTTAGAAGTTTTTGCATAGAATACTTTTGCAATAATTTTGCCTTGCATCAAGAGTAGGTTTCAGCTCTGTCTCTCGATTGTTATTTAGTAAGTCACTGATCCAGAACAAGTATGCGCATATCATATGTCCTGACAATGCATAGCACCTACTGTACTTTTTCTAGGTCAATGACTACCACAGTGATTCTTGCTGTCTTCCGGGTCTTGTGCTGAGCAGCTGCCCTGCTGCATAATAACCACATGGGTGCCATTAAGAGAAAGTCGTGTATTTTCTCAAATGCAAAGCAATTTCTGATTGAATTAGGTGAAGATCGTGATGTCACTGCCCTGCCTCTCCAGCTCCACAGAGATAAAAACTAGGAAAGGAAAAAGTTGAACCGTAATTATTAAAATACACATATTTTATTAAGATATATAACATAATAAAAACACTGTTAAAAACAAAACAGTATACATTCAATATTTGATACACAGCCTCCCTTCAGTTGGAGCCCATAGTTGTGAAAACCTCATAGATGAAGGTACAATAAAGCTGCTAAGTCCAGAAACTTCTGCATGAACTGGGGGTGTCTTCAAGTGGGTAAAATACCTTGACATGTTTTGTGGGAACACCCCTCTTCTTCAGGAAGCGAGGGGAGCTAATTAAACCACAATAAATAAGCCCTCAAAAGTCTAACATGCTCCTTTCCTAGTTTTTGCCCATGATATCAGGATGTTGGTGCCCCTAGCAACCCCCTTAAACACTTATCACCTCCACAGAGATCACATGAATAAATGCCTAGACTTATACAGTAGTTATGTGTTCAGCACTGGACAGATCCTGAAGCAGCATTTAAGATAAGCATTTCAGCCCTTAAAACGAAGCTCCACCCAAAAGGGGAAGTTCCGCTTTGTCCCCCGCTCCCCATTAAGGATTGGCACCTTTGGGAAGTGGGGTGGGGGTGGGGGGAGCAGGTACCTGAATTTGACAGGTACCCGCTCCCACTTTTACTGTGATCGCCTAGGCGATCAGAAGCAGAAGTTGTCCTCCCTCCCCATAGTCTTCTGAGACACGTGACAGGTTCCAGATGACTACGGGGCCATTCACAAAGCACAGTTCTTCTCACACATGCGAAGTGAGCACCCGGCGGTGAAGCCACAAGCTGTCACAGCCGGGTGCCCACACTGAAGATGCTGGCACCGGAGAGAAGATGGCCGGTGAAACCAGTGGTGGTGAAGACACTGCTGGACCGAGGGACAGGTAAGTGGCTGTATTTTAAAAGTCAGCAGCTACAGTTTTTGTAGCTGCTGGCTTTAATTTATTTTTTTTTAGATGGAACTCTGCTTTAAGCTGGACATAGGCTAGCAGAATTTTGGTGAAAAATTTCAATTTTAAGAAAGTGTGTTCGATTTTCTAATGTTAATAATGTTATTTACATTTTAGTGGGGTCAAGTAGATATTCATTTTCAACCGTAGTGATGAGAAAATTAGAAAGAACAGGATGGAAATTTTTTTCAAACAAGCATCTAACTGTATATGGGGTTTTTGTTCAGGAAAGTACTTTCATTCCAAAATTGACTGTTAAAGGCAAATTTTAAGTACTTTTGCATGGCATTCAACCCATTGAATGTACTGAGGATTTTCATACAAATGTTTGTATGAATATTCGTAAGAACATTCATTTGAAGATCTACTGGTATATTGCCAGTTTAATTCATATTTATTTATCCATCCAAGCAAGCCTATTAGTTTAAAAGAGTACAGATCCCCTTTACCAAAGGTATGGAGGTGTCATATCTATGTAAACTTTCAAATTATCTGAAATCTGAGGTTTCATTACAGGAGTAAGCAAACATTACTGACAGAATTTACTAAGAACCTCTAGGTAAAGTGCACATTATGTATGACCTTTTTGAAGAAAGGAAAAAAAAATCCCAGACTTTTCATTCTCAGCCCTAGGGACAATCTTGCCAACAACAATCTCTTTGCTTTGTTAGACCATTAATCAATTAGAAATTATTGAGAAATTAGGAAAAATTATTACATTCTTGTGACATTTGAGAAATAAGAAACAGCAGTAGATTCAAATGTATTTCTGCAGATTCAAAACAGCTGACCTTATTTTGGTATTTTAATAGTCACTGCAAAGGGACTGACAGCTCTGAAAACTAATTTCTTTACCATCATAGGTTTTCCAGGATGCTGGAATATATATTCTACCAATTCAGCACATTTTATTCATCCAATATTATCTACCTATTCTGGTATATAGGCATAAATGTTGTCTCCAACAAATAAAGTACCCGATAATGGTCGGCCTAATCATACACATATTAGGGCTCATTCACACTACATTCATTTGGAAGCATTCATAAGCACATTTCAAATATATAGTCAATACAAATGAATGGTTTGCAATGAGTGTAGTGTACACCATTGCATCGCAGTGATGTGTAGTTAAAAAAAGGAGAACAGACTGCGTTTTTTGGAACTCTGAAACTCAACACACATGAATTCCTGTAAACGGAACGCAGCACAACTCAATTATAACAAAAGAGTCTTTGGCATCACTGGGCCTTCTAAACTTGCAGAAGGTACTCTGAATGGGTACCATCCTATTTCTCCTGTATACCTGTATGTTGTTTTACACGTCTTTTACTTGATGGGTTTATACAGTTGCCATTTTTTTCCTTCTTGTCCTGATTTATAATATGAAAATCTCTTAAACAAAGAATTTAATTTTGACCAGTAGTGTATACTGTATTAAGCTGGGTATACACTGGCAAAAACGTGGGCGGTTCAACAGGAACCATATGACTTTCAATCAGTGTCTTACGCAAAGAAAGAAAATTAATCATGTTCTTCTTAGTGTGTGGATTCTTTAATTTATCTGACAAATTTGGCTCATATTGACAGTTTTGAACCACCATGAACCATCATCAAACCATCTTTCAACTTATAGGTATCATTACTTGAATCACTACCTTTGTTTGGCCATCTCTTTGAGTGCTTTTTACTCTGTTTACAATGGTGTAGAATTTCCACAGGGTTTAAGATATCTTTCACATTATTCAATAAAAGGTCCTTTTAATGCTGCAAAAATATTTGGAAATAATCTAAATTTGAGCAATAAAAATTCCAGGTCAATGATGAAGAGTGACAAGTCTTGGTTGACGCAGATTTTGACAAATAAGTCAATAAGTAGTTCTGTCATTTCCCACCGACATTTGGTTTATGCCAATACAAAGATATTCTTAAACCATGACCTTGTGGTGACCCTGAGAATGGCTGCAGATCTTTTTTTGTCATCGGCCATTGAACATTTTAAGGGCAGATAAGGAAATGATGTGTTCAACCATGAACTATAAGTTTAAAGGTCTAGTGTCCCGGGGCTAAATGCTGTCACTTATCAACAGATGAAAAGCTAATGCTGCATGGGTGAAAAGGTTCAGCAGACATACTAGACCTTACAGGAAGAGAAATTGTAGAGTTACGATTTCAAGTTGGGGTGTAAACAGAAATCACAAGGGTTCATAGAAAAAAATGTATATCCCTCCCCCCTTTTATTGATTGTTAATTGAAAGGTTCCCTTTAAATTGGTGGTCACTACATTTACATTAGTTGTTAGTGAAAATACCCTTTTTATATTTGTGCCTGCCCAGCAGAAGTGCCTTCCTTACATTGATGGTCAGTAAAAATTCCCCCTTCATATTGATAGTTAGAATGTGCTGTTATATTGATGATCAGTAAATAGTCTTCCCTTTCTTTTGTGATCAATAAAAATGGACCGATTACATTGTTAGTAAATGGCAACGTGCCCTTTACATCAGTAGTCAGGTAATAAATTCTCCCTTTACAATGATACTCGGTAGCAAGGTCTCTTTTACATCAGTGGATGGTGGACAACTTTACATTAGTGGGCAGATGAAACCTTTAAAGTATTAAGCAGAAAACACCATTTACATCAGTGGAAATACTATTTTCACATTTGTAATTAGTATAAATACCCTTTATATACACTGCTCAAAAAAATTAAAGGAACACTTTGAAAACAAATCAGATCTCAATGTGGGAAAATATCATGCTGGATATATATACTGATATGGACTGGGTGTTAGGAACGTAAGGATGCCCCATTGTTTGATGGAAATGAAAATTATCAACCTACAGAGGACTGAATTCAAAGACACCCCAAAAATCAAAGTGAGAAAATGATGCAGCAGGCTAGTCCATTTTGCTGCAATTTCACTGCTGCAACTCAGAATGGTACTCAGTAATTTGTATGGCCCCATGTGCTTGTATGCATGACTGACAACATCGGGTCATGCTCCTATTGAGACGATGGTTGGTGTCCTGGGGTATATCCTCCCAGATCTGGACCAGGGCATCACTGAGCTCCTGAACAGTCTGAGGTGCAACCTGGTGGCATTGGATGGACCGAAACATAATATCACAGAGGTGTTCTATTGGATTTAGGTCAGGCAAGCGTGTGGGCCATTCAATGGTATCAATTCCTTCATCTTCCAGGAACTGTCTGCATACTCTTGCTACATGAGGCCAGGCATTGTTGTGCACCAGGAGGAACCTAAGACCCACTGCACCAGTGTAGGATCTGACAATGGGTCTAATGATTTCATCCCGATAACTAATGGCAGTCAGGGTGCCATTGTCTAGCCTGTAGAGGTCTGTGCATCCCTCCATGGAAATGCCTCCCCAAACCATCACTGACCCACCACCAAAACGGTCATGTTGAATGATGTTACAGGCAGCATAACATTCACTACGGCTTCTCCAGGCCCTTTCACGTCTGACATGTGTGCTCAGGGTGAACCTGCTCTCATCTGTGAACAGCAGAGGGCGCCAGTGGCGGACCTGCCAATTCTGGTGTTCAATGGCAAATGCCAATCGAGCTCTATGGTGCCGAGCAGTTAGCACAGGGCCAACTAGAGGACGTTGGGCCCTCAGACCACCCTCATGAGGTCTGTTTCTGATTGTTTGGTCAGAGATATTCACACCAGTGGCCTGCTGGAGGTCATTTTGTATGGCTCTGGCACTGTTCATCCTGTTCCTCCTTGCACAAAGGACCAGATATTGGTCCTGCTGATGGGTTAAGGACCTTCTACAGCCCTGTCCAGCTCTCCTAGAGCAACTGCCTGTCCCCTGGAATCTCCTCCATGCTCTTGAGATTGTGCTGGGAGATACAGCAAACCTTCTGGCAATGGCACATATCGGTGTGCCATCCTGGAGGAGTTGGACTACCTGTGCAACCTCTGTAGGGTCTAGGTATCGCCTCATGCTACCAGTAGTGACACTGACCCTAGCCAAATGCAAAACTAGTGAAAAGCATTCAGAAAAGATGAGCAGGGAAAACATTGTCAGTGGCCTCCACCCTTAAAACCATTCCTGTTTTGGGGGTTGTCTCATTGTTGCCCATCTAGTGCACCTGTTGCTAATTTCATTAACACCAAAGCAGCTGAAACTGACTAACAACCCCCTCTGCTAATTAACTGACCAGATTAATATCCCAGGAGTTTAATTGGCTTGATGCGATACTCTGATTAAAAAGCGTTCCTTTAATTTTTTTGAGCAGTATATTAAAGGTAAAAAAAAGGCCCCCTTCAGATTGGTGGTCACAACGATCAGTAAAATTTCACTCTCTTACATCGGTGGCAGTGGCAGAACAGTCTCTATTGTCATGGAGCTTTGAGGTGATGTTGATGTCTCTTCACTTTACCTGGAACTACACTCAAACGGGCTGGTGGATCAATCTGTGGAAACCTAATCCTTCCTTAGCAGGCCCAGGCTAGCAATCAGAAGCACTCTTTAACAACAGTCAAATCCATGAAGAAAACAGAGAAATTAGATTTTGTGTAGTTGAGTCTGTCTTGATAAGAACTTCTCACAAGCTCTTCACCAAAGCAGTGCTTTGTGGCAGCCACACAGGCCGCTATATTTCTACTTTCACAAATCTTTCAAGTTGTTTAGGAATTTAAAGTGAACCTGTGGCCAGATCATGCACACTAAAATGTCTGCATGTTCTGAACAAACAGTATAAGCACTTTAAAACAGGCCATCCCTGACCTCTTATGAGGTGCGTGCCATGTTCAGGTTCATTGCCATTTTTTATTATTTACAGTTTCAGTGATGTGGATAGTATAGCTCTGGTTATACTTCTGGTGCTGTGATTATGAGAGCTGTGGCTTTCATATGCAGAAGACTTACTTTTGTTTGTCTACACCTCTACTACCCTTGACCATTCACAACTGTGCATCACTAAAACTGGATTGAATAAAGCTATTGTGGAGGTGGCATATAGCTCATGAGAGTTAACTATTTGTTACACAGCATATTTTAATTAATAAGAAAGAGTTCTGCTTTAATTTTCAAAGTTTCACAACACAGTTATTAAAATGTTTTACCTATTACTTTCTTTTGCAGCAGAGTCTAGGCAGCCTGCCAGTCCTTTAATGTAATCTTTCAGAATTAAAAACTGCACATCAAAAGCACCTAGAGATGTACTGTAAGTGACAGCTTGTTTTTTAAGTATTTTACTGCTTGTTAAGAAGGCATAAATAGTTCAATGCCTATTTTCTGAGGATGGGTGCACTTTATCCATGCTTACGTATGACAAAATATGGACAATGGAGAACCAATCTTTCTGATCAAACAAATGCAAAAGAAATGTTGGATGATGACCACTTATAGTCCATGCTTACAGGTTCAGCCATCATGCAGCTAGATTCTTCCATCCTGCCCAGGACTTTTTCACATGTATACAGGTTTATTTGAGAGACCAAGGCCACTTTTATACTGTCAGAGCATCTGTCCGTTTTTCATCCATCGATGGATGAAAGAAGGATAGGAATGTATTTCTATGAACCAAATGATGTGAATGGATGATAATCCGTGTACCGTCCATTTACATCCGTGTTGATTTTATAGATGGACAAGGTTACATCTAAATCCACTAAAATGGAATGGAACATACAAGTGAAACTCGAAAAATTAGAATATTGTGCAAAAGTTCATTTATTTCAGTAATGCAACTTAAAAGGTGAAACTAATATATGAGATAGACTCATTACATGGAAAGCAAGATAGTTCAAGCCGTGATTTGTCATAATTGTGATGATTATGGCTTACAGATCCATAATCTCAGAAAATTAGAATATTGTGAAAGGTGCAATATTCTAGGCTCAAAGTGTCCTACTCTAATCAGCTAATTAAGCTAATAAAAGTAAGATTCGAATCAATATCTCAATGAACAAGAGTATTTTCCAATAATTAATAATAATAATTAATCATAATAATAATAATAATTAATTATAATAATATAACCTAGATTACAAAATCTTTAGTTTTACCCAAATTAGGTGATGCAAAAATGAATACACCCCACAACAAAAACTACTACATCTAGTATTTTGTATAACCTCCATGACTTGTAAGGACAGCACCAAGTCTTCTAGGCATGGAATGAACAAGTTGGCAACATATTGCAACATCTATCTTTTTCCATTCTTCAAGAACGTTCTTTTTTAGAGCCTGGATGCTGGTTGGAGAGTTATGTTCAACTTGTCTCCTCAGAATTCCCCAATAGTGTCTGATTGGGTTCACATTAGAAGAGGTACTTGGCCACTGAATCACTTTCACCCTGTTCTTCTTCAGAAATGCAACAGTGGCCTTAAACGTGCGTGCTTTGGATCATTGTCATGTTGGAAAAGTGCACGACGACAAAGGGCATGGAGTGATAGTAGCATCTTCTCTTTCAATATAGAGCAGAACATCTCTGAATTCATGATACCATCAATGAAATGCAGCTCCCTGACACCCCAGTGTGACTTTCTACTTCTTTAGCTAACTGCAGAGATTTTGCATGGCAATTTTCTTCAACCGTTCTCATCAGAAGATGCTCCTGTTGAGGTGTTAACTTCTGTGGATGGCCTGGATATTTCTGTGAGATGGTTGCAGTTCCATCTTTGTTACATTTTTTAATCTCGTTTGCTACAGTATTCTGACTGATAAGTAAAGTTTTGCTGATCTTCTTGTAGCCTTCACCTTTTGTTGTGTAAAGAAATTATTTTCTTTCTGAGACTTTGTGACATATTTCTTCCAGGTGGTGCCATTGCTGACAGCATGAAATGGGAAGGGGTTTCCTTTGTTAAGTAATGCCCTTTTATAATCGACTGTCTGCTGGACACCTGTTTAATGAATAATTAGACTCACCTGTAGTTGAATTCTTGTTAATTAGGATTTTGTTGTCTAAAATTTAGCTTTGCTCCTAAGATTTTCATTGGTTTGTATTAATTTTTGCAACATGGTCTTGAATTCATTTGTTAGGAAAAATATTTTTTGTGTATACAAATGAACAAATCGTGTTTGCAATTAATGTGGGAGTATTTTGTAGTATAGTGTCCCATAGAAAATATTGATTCTGAAAGTAAAGTAAAGGTTTTCTGACAAATCTGTTGGGGTGTACTCATTTATGCTGAGCACGGAATATATATATATATATATATATATATATATATATATATATATATATATATATTATATTGCCAACAGCATTGGGACACGCTCATTTATATATACATAAGCAAGCATACTTAGTCTTTTGTACATTGGGTTGGCCCTGGTTTTGACATCTTAACAGTTTAATTTGTGTTGTCATGATCCATACTGTCTCCAGTGCTTCCCAGATTAGTAGCTTTCATGGATCTGACAGAGTTATCCATGTAGACCTATCAATTGTTTTCTGTATTTTAAAGACACAAGAAGAGTGTCATTCTATTAATACTTCAGTAGTTCCATTTGGTATCCCTGCTATCTTAGTATCCCATTAATGTCTCCAGTATCTTTACAGCTTACTTTAAAAAGCCATAAGCACAATAAAACACTTACATTGTGTTTCATAGTAGTCTGCGATTTCTCCTGTCTCCACAGTCCGGAGCCAGCGCAACACAAAGCTAATGACTTTTTATCAGCTGTCTACCAAAGCTATACTTAGCTCAGATTTGTCACATACTTATTTACTGGAAATATATTTATCTGATGGTATTTTCAAGTGGCAAAATCGCATTTGTACAGAGGACCACACACTATATTGTCTGAATATTCTCATCATCCTTCTTTAATCATCAGCAGGTTAGACCTCCTGTACATCGTACATAGGTAGATCTCCCATTCAACAATACAAGAAAAGTCTCAGTATTTTTTTTAATGCAAGTCAATGTATATTTCTATGGAAAAAAAAGGTAATGATCTCGAACTATGAATACTGATATTAATATTAATGGTATGTACCTTTTTTTAAAGTGCTGAATAATATTTCAGCACAATATAGGAACATTTTAAGGCTTAATTTATGTACGTTGCTTCAGATCAGCTGCGAGTTGTTAACCCATTACTTTTTCCCTGAAAAAGACCTTTTTGTATAACTCTGAAATTTACATTATTTTTCAGTTTTTGTTAACCTAAATTTTTTTTCACCTCTAGTAGTTTACTGCTTATCTTTGTACCATTGCAGGTTAATCACGAGGACTGATTAATTTATAATAAAAAAGTTAAAAACGGGTTGTTCTAAAACATTTGTATATACATATATATATATATATATATATAATTTATTTATTTCAGGTACTTATATAGTGCTATCAATTTACACAACACTTTACATATATATACAACAGCACTTTACATATATATACAACAAATATTTATATTAAAAAATGGGAGTTTAAAGGTGCACAACTTCCAATCTTGTTGTAAAATCAATAATTTATTATTTCACTTTTATGAAAGTTATGCCATAGAAAAACATATAAGAAGAGAAATAACAAATTATTAATTTTGCAAAATTGGGGGATTTCTGTGCTTGATTGGCCAGCAAACTCGCCTGACCTGAACCCCATAGAGAATCTATGGGGCATTGCCAAGAGAAAGATGAGAGACATGAGACTGAACAATGCAGAAGAGCTGAAGGCCGCTGTTGAAGCTTCCTGGTCTTCCATAACACCTCAGCAGTGCCATAGACTGATAGCTTCCATGCCACGCCGCATTGAGGCAGTAATTGCTGCAAAAGGGGCCCAAACCAAGTACTGAGTACATATGCATGCTTATACTTTTCAGAGGTCTGATATTGTTCTATGTACAATCCTTGTTTTATTGATTGCATGTAATATTCTAATTTTCCGAGATTGTGGATTTGGGGTTTTCATGAGCTGTAAGCCATAATCATCACATTTATGACAAATCACGGCTTGAACTATCTTGCTTTGCATGTAATGAGTCTACCTCATATATTAGTTTCACCTTTTAAGTTGCAGTACTGAAATAAATGAACTTTTGCACAATATTCTAATTTTTCGAGTTTCACCTGTACAACTCTAAAGAAGAATGCGAATAGGCAGGTAAGTTTGTTTTATTGCAAAAGAGACTCAGCAAGTCTACTCTGCAATAAAAATCTTGCTTTTTCCATAATTTTTGCATTTTACACTTTAGTTCTTCTTTAATGACAGTAATCTCTAGCAGTTTTAGGTAACATAACTATTCTCTGGGTTTTTCCTACGGTATGACTTCAGTCATCAACCACTCCAGTAGAACAGTCTCTAACCATTTCCTCTTGTAAGCCTTAAGTCTGTGACAGTCTATTGTACCATTTAATATAATATTATTATATTATTTGGAAATATCAGGGGCTGAATTTTGGTCCATCTTTACCTTGCAAGTTGACTGACAAGTACTAGTCTAATTGAGTTTGTTGGTTTAAAACACTGGAAAAAAATCACAGAATGTTGGACCACATGGGGTCAATCCCAAATCATTATCTTGTTGGCATCTGCTGCGTGTTGCTGCATGTTGATATTGACATTTTTTATTTTAAAATAACATGGGAATATTTTATAATAAGATTTAAACTTCCAGTATGTTTTCAAATACTTTTTCATAGTTAACATCTGTACTTTTGCCAGTATAATCAACTTGAAAATAAGCTGTCCTTTAGCCAAAAAGCTTCCACTTGTTATACATAAATCTTGTCCACATGTTTAGCTAGCAGTAGGCACATTTACCTATATAAATAATAACCTTCACAGGCATTTCCATATGTTGTTTGCAATGTTCTGTAAGAGTTGACATTGATGTTTTGGAGCTGGAGAACCGTCTAAAGGTAATTAGAGGAATTACTTTTAACTGCATGAGAACTTGTTAAATATCAGAACTGTTGGCTTCTTCTGGTTGGTTGTTGACAGCAGGACACCAGCTGCAATTCATTACTTTGCATTCCACTTTGATGTCCCCAAATCATGTGTCAAAGGTGATGGTAGAGCAAAGACAAAGCACTCTATTAGCATCGCAGAACTTTTCCCTCCACCAGAAGTCTAACCTTTCACTACCAATGTGATTGATTCCAACCAGCCTGTCATCTCATTTGACTTAATGATAGAGTGTACTGATACTACATTGTAATCCTGTCACGGCTCACAATGACGTGATGCTATGGGTGAACTCATCTTAAATGTCATATGCAGGCCATAGATTTGGAAAAAATCTCTCGATTTTTCTTCCGATAAACGAGAAATTAGACCACCAATTAGAACGAAAATCAGCGGATAAGATCTTTGTAATTGTCACCTCTACAGGAAATTATGTCGTTTTTTGGACGGAAATACTGTCGTTTTGTCGTCGGAAATGATGTCGTTTGGTGACCTTTTTGTCCCTCCCTCTTTTTGTAATCTGCCGGCAAGACAACAGTAACGTTTCGTCCCTACAAATTTTATTCATTTATTGTAGTAAAATGCCCAAATTAAACCGCAAAAAAAAACTGGCCCTTATAGCGCTTGCTGTGTTAGCACTGGAGGAGAAGGAAAACAAACAAAAAAAAGAAAGCAAGGAAGAGCAGAGTATGGTGCGAAGACTGGCTTCTTCAAAGTGCAAATTTTTCACACATGAACCTGCTTTGTAATTTGAAAGAATCCTGCAGACTTCAAAAATTATCTGCGAAAGTCCCACCAGCTTTGCTGCTTTAAAAGTATATCGCTGTTCTTTTTAAAAAAACAATATATATATATATATATATATATATATATATACATAAAGTGTTATAAGTGTTAATTGTGCAATACATAACATTAATTATGGAGTATTTAAGCACTACACAATAAGCATAGTGGATGCATGTTATTCTGTACATTAAACACAAAGATTACTGCACAGAAATACATGACATGGCATGACATACTGTTCTGTTTACACACTAAAACTATTGACCTTTCTCCCGGATAAGAAAATTTGTTCTTTAAGAAACTTCCAGGTCATCGCACATGCGCATTAATTTGTCGTTTAGAAAATTGAGGGATATTGCCATCAATGGGAAGAAATTTGGTCGTTTTCTAAAAATTTTCCAGCTACAACGATAGTCAAAAAGACAAATTTGCCCATACATGACTAGATTATCGGCGGAGTTTAAAGTTGTCTGAAAAATCGCAGGATTTTTCGCAAATCTATGGCCGCCTTTAGACAAATATTCTGTTGTATTTTGACAAAAACTTAACATATCCAAAAATATTATTTTATTTGCATCAGAACTCAGATTAATATTTAATAAATATAAATTGAATGAATAATAGTAATATAATATTTACAGTGGACATAAAAAGTCTACACACCCCTGTCAGGTTTCTGTGATGTAAAAAAGTGAGACAAAAATAAATAATTTTAGAACTTTTTCCACCTTTAATGTGACCTATAAACTGTACAACTCAACTGAAAAACAAACAGAAATTTTTTAGGGGGGGAGAAAACATAAAAAAACTAAAATAATGTGGTTACATAAGTGTGCACACCCTCATATAACTGGGGATGTAGCTGTGTTCAGAATGAAGCAATCACATTCACAATCATGTTAAATAGGTGTCAGTACACACCTGCCATCATTTAAAGTGCCTCTGATTAACCCCAAATAAAGTTCAGCTGTTCTAATAGATCTTTCCTGGCATTTTCTTAGTCGCATCCTACAGAAAAAGCCATGGTCTGCAGAGAGCTTCCAAAGCATCAGAGTGATCCCATTGTTAAAAGGTATCAGTCAGGAGAAGGGTTCAAAAGACTTTCCAAGGCTATAGATATACTATGGAACACAGTGAAGACAGTCAGAGGAGAAAATATGGTGCAACAGCGACATTACCAAGAACTGGATGTCCCTCCAAAATTGATGAAAAGACATGAAGAAAACTGGTCTGGGAGGCTGCCAAGAGGCCTACAGCCACATTAAAGGAGCTGCAGGAATAACTGGCAAGTACTGGCTGTGTGGTACATGTGACAACAATCTCCAGTATTCTTCATATGTCTGGGCTATGGGTAGAGTGGCAAGATTTTCTTACAAAGAAAAACATCCAAGCCCTGCTAAATTTTGCAAAAACACATCTGAAGTCTCCCAAAATCATGTGGGAAAATGTGTTATGGACTGATGAAACCAAGGTTGAACTTTTTGGCCATAATTCCAAAAGGTATGTTTGGATCAAAAACAATACTGCCCATCACCAAAAGAACACCATACCCACAGTGAAGCATGGTGGTGGCAGCATCATGCTTTGGGGCTGTTTTTCTTTAACTGGAACTGGGGCCTTCGTCAAGGTAGAGCTAGAAAGCTGAACATGAAGAGGAACTTCATCTTTCAGCATGACAACGACCCAAAGCATACATCCAAATCAACAAAGGAACGGCTTCACCAGAAGAAGATTATAGTTTTGGAATGGCCCAGCCAGAGCCCAGACCTGAATCCGATCAAAAATCTGTGGAGTGATCTGAAGAGGACTGTGCACAGGAGATGCCCTCGCAATCTGACAGATTTGGAGTGTTTTTGCAAGGAAGAGTGGGCAAATATTGCCAAGTCAAGATGTGCCATGCTGACAGACTCATAGCCAAAAACACTGAGTGCTGGAATCACATCAAAAGGGGCTTCAGCAAAGTATTAGTGTAAGGGTGTGCACACTTATGCAACCATATTATTTTAGTTTTTTATTTGTTTTTCCCTCCACCTAATTTTTCAGTTTGTTTTCAACTGAGTTGTACAGTTTATAGGTTACATTAAAGGTGGAAAAAGTTCTGAAAAAATGAATCTTTGTCTCATTTTTTTACATCACAGAAACCTGACATTTTACAAGGGTGTGTAGACTTTTTATATTCACTGTAAAGCTGAACTGTGGACAAACAGCTAAATAAAAAGATTAAATAAATCTATGAGTTGTGTTACCTGTCAAAACACCTGTATTTCTGTCCATATGGTCTGAAGGTTACATACACTCACCGGCCACTTTCTCAGGTACACCTATTCAATTGCTTGGTAACACAAATTGCTAATCAGCCAATTACGAGGCATAAACTCAATGCATTTAGGCATCTAGGCGTGGTAAAGATGACTTGTTGAAGTTCAAACCGAGCATCAGAATGGGGAATTAAGGAGATTTAAGTGACTTGAACACGGCATGGTTGTTGGTGCCAGATGGACTGGTCTGAGTATTTAAAAAACTGCTGATCTACTGGGATTATCACAGCACTACCATCTCTAGATTTTACAGAGAATGGTCCGAAAAAGAGAAAATATCCAGTAATTGTGTATACAAAAATGCTTTGTTGATGTCAGAGGCCAGAGGAGAATGGTCAGACTGTTTGCTGTCGACATTCAGATGGTAGGGTCAGAATTTGGCATAAACAACATGAAAGCATGGATCCATCCTGCCTTGTATCAACAGTTCAGGCTGGTGGTGGTGGTGTAATGGTGTTGGGAATATTGGGGGATATTTTCTTGGCACTAGCAAGGTGTAACTAATAAAGTGGCCGGTGAGTGTACGTGTGCATTTATATGGACGGAAACCCTAGCAATGAACTTCTATGGTCTACTAAGTATACCAGTGAAAGTTTTTTGTAATGTCCTTTTGATAAGCACAAAATACCTTTAAATTTTGCCAAACATTTTATGAGCATACATAGATCTTGTCCCTTCCCCAGCCTAACTGCTTCCGCACCACCCTATAGCAGAAATACTGCTACAGGGCAGCATGGGTGTGCAAAATCACGTATATATACATGATTTTGCAGTTCTGGGTAGGGGGCCCTACCCGCAATCAGAATTGGCGGTCTCGGCTGTCAATCCCCGGGTCCCGGACGGTGTTTCCCTCCTGGCACCCAGCGAACTCCAAGTATTGCCAACAGGGGAGAGACCTGTATGTAAACAATACAGATCTCTCCCCTGTCAGCTCCTGCACACTGCTTTGGAGCCATACATAGCAGTGTGCTTACAGTGTAAAGCACACACAGCCCACATAGTAAAACAGCACACAGTTAACCCTTTGATCGCCCCACGTTAACCCCTTCCTGCCCAGTGCTATTAGTACAGTGTCAGTGCTTTTTATTAGCACTGATCACTGTATTGGTGTCACTGGGGATGTCAGTGGCACCAAGTCAGTTTCCCCCAGTGTCAGAATGCCCGCCGCAGTCCTGCTATAAGTTGCTGGTCACCACCATTACTAGTAAAAAAAAAAAATCCCAGTATATATACCGCCATTTGTAAACGCTATAACTTTCACGTAAAACACATATTTAGGGTTTTTTTTTTAGCAAAGACATGTAGCAGAATACATTTTGGCCTAAATGTATGACGAAATTTTATTTTTTTTATTTTTTTGCTGGACATGTTTAATAGCAAAAAGTCCAAAATATTGTTTTTTTTTCAAAATTGTCGTTTTTGTTTTTGTTCATAGTGCAAAATATAAAACACGCAGAGGCGATCAAAAGCACCAAATAAAGCTCTATTTGTTGGAAAAAAGGGACATAAATTTAATTTGGGTGCAGCGTTGCATGACCGTGCAATTGTCAGTTAAAGTAACGCAGCACCATAGTGCAAAAAATGGCCTGGTCAGGAAGAGGGGTAAATCCTCTGGAGAGCAAGTGGTTAAGACTGAACAGTGAAAGGAGAAGCAGTAGGCTGATGAGTTCTGCTGTACAGGTGTTACAAGAGACTGATTCCAATTCAGGTACTTGCACTACTTACATTTAGCAAAATACATTTAGGATGATGTAATGAATATGAACCCTACAGATCAATCTTTGCCTGTCTTGGCCACCTCTGCCTAAAGAACTATGTTATTTTCCAGGTTCTGCATGGTTGTTTTGGCACAGGACAGAACGTTTCACAACAAAAATTTGTATCACTTTTTATATGGCTGGTTTCACTTTTCATATGGCGGATTGCACTTATTTATTATAAATTTGTGGTTTGTTAGCCTTTTTGTATTGAAAAGGTTCCTAAGTGTATATTGTATTGTTATAAATGTAGAGATGCGCACCAAGTGTACATTTAGATTGCTATAAGGCTGTTATTCAACATTTTTGGGAACAGCACTCTTTTTGGTTTTTGTTTCACTAAGCGCAGATAATTTTTTATAGATTAGTGAGCCAATCACATAGGCAGGAAGTGAGATTTCGGAAGCCGTTCAGTGTACAGAGGGCCTCCAAGCTGCCATCTTGCAAGGAAAAGATCTTTTTTTTCCTTGACGGTTTTGAAAAATAACAGGAGCTGCCGTTCCAATTAAAAAGTGGAATCTTTATCTCCAGTGATCTATAATCCATCTTTAAATGGGAAACATGTCCCAGGAAGCTTGTTTGCCAGCCACGAGAGTGAAAGGCAAATATTTGTGGTGAGTTTACATCCATGTGGGGGAATCCTATGGAGCACTTTGTTTTAAGTTTGCTGTATATGGTGAAATAGAAGATTTAATTTCATGGATTTTGGATTATTTTACTTTTAAGTTTGCGATTGTTTTTTGTACAGTAATCACGGACTATTTATACATTTTTGTTATCACAATTTGAGTTTTATGGGCATTTACGAGATATTTTTTCATTATTATATTTTTTTTATCATTGTATTTATTATTGATTATTCACCCAGCGCCACTTTAAACACTTTATCAATTTGGTGTTTTAATTTAAAATGTTTTTTTGGTTTATATATAGTGGCAGCTTCTTTACACATAAAATGCAATTAGCGCAATATAATAGATGTTGATCACATCATCACATTTATTTTATATAAATTTTTGTTACCTGCACATTACCTGCCATTGATACTGTGTTAGTTTTGGACAGAGTGGGAAAGGATTAGAACTTAGGTTTTACTGCCATAAAGGGTCCCGTAGGACTGATTCCATCAGTTTGATAAAAAGTTTGTCTCTAGGACAGGAAGGAATAGTAAATCTCTCTAACAGCAAGTTTTTTTTTAACTTTTTTTTTTCCTGAGTTAAACAGGGTAATGCTCACTTCCTGTTTTTTTTTTTTTTTTCAGAAAACAAAAGTTTTCTTAAACTTTCAGACATACAATACTTGAAAGAAAACAAAGCAGAACATGTTCAGTGTATACAGCCAGTAGCCATAGGAAAGTAGTGTACAGGACAAAAAAGACTGGTGTACACTGGTGTAAATCAGCTGACATGGAACAATTATCCATAGGGTATCCATAGCCTCAGTCATTTCCAGATCAGGATATAAATGGTTTCAAGCTTGATTTCCGGGGACGTACGTACTACCCTCGAGCAGCTTATAGAATTACAATAATCTATGTAACACCAAATCCAGTTGAGCCAGACCTGGAGAAGCCAATCAGGGTTCCCATCATTTTTCAAACTTTGCTAGGCCTTGACAGTGAAGATATATTTACTTATCATATTGTAAAGAGTTCCCTGCAACACATATCCACTAGTTGGGCACTTAATGTTGTTATAGGTTGTTCCCAGAACAGAAAATGAATTGAAATCTCTATTAACCTTAATGCATTCTATAAAAAAATCGGTTATGGATACACATTAAAGTGGTTGTGAAGACTCAAGCATTCTATGTATGAAGGTAAAAAACCTTCTCTGTGCAGCATCTCCCCGAGCACCTTCTAATACTCACCTAAGCCCCCTTTCGATCCAGCAATGTGCACTGGAGTCTTGGCTATCCCGGTACTCCCTCTTTCTCATAGGCTGAAACAGAAGCAGGAGCCATTGGCTCCCTCTGCTGTCAATCACAGCCAGTGAGCCAATGAGAAGAGAGAGCGGGCAGGCCCAAGCCGCGGCTCTGTGTGTAAGCAAGCTGCTTACTGTGGGGGCACCCAACAGGAGGGAGAGGCCAGGAGCACCGGTGGGGGACCTGAGAAAAGGAGGATCTGGGCTGCTCTGTGGAAAACCACTACACACAGCAGGTAAGTATAGATATGCATGTTATTTATTTATTTTTTTAACCACGGTTTAACAGTTAATAGTTGTTGCCAGGTAAAAACTAGTTATAATTTAACCACTTGCCCTCCTGAGGATTTACCCCCTTTCCTGACCAGGACATTTTTTGTGATAAGGTGGTGCGTTACTTTAATTGACAATTATGTGGTCATGCAACGCTGTACATAAATGAAATTTATGTAATATTTTCCCACAAATAAAGCTTTCTTTCGGTGGTATTTGATCGCCTGTGCATCTTTTATTTTTTTGCGCTATAAATAAACATAGATCGACAATTTTGAAAAAAAATATATATATTTTTGTTATTTTGCTATAAAACATGTCCAGCAAAAAAATTTAAAAGATCAAATTTTGTCATAAATTTAGGGCAAAATGTATTCTGCTACATGTCTTTGCTAAAAAAAACCCCAATACATGTACATTAATTGGTTTACCTGAAAGTTATAGCGTTTACAAATGGCGGTATATATATTGGGATTTATTTTTTTACTAGTAATGGCGGCAATCAGCGACTTATAGCAGGACTGCGGCGGGCATTCTGACACTGGGGGGAACTGACTTGGTGTCACTGACATCTCCAGTGACACCAATACAGTGATCAGTGCTAATAAAAAGCAGTGATACTGTACTAATGGCACTGGGCAGGAAGGGGTTAACATGTAGGGTGATCAAAGGGTTAACTGTGTGCTGTTTTACTATGTGGGCTGTGTGTGCTTTACACTGTAAGCACACTGCTTTGTATGGAGCTGACAGGGGAGAGATCTGTATTGTTTACATACAGGTCTCTCCCCCATTGGTAATACTCAGAGATTGCCGGGTGCCGGCAGGGAATCACCGTCCGGAACCCGGAGATTGACAGCCGAGGCCGCCAATGGCGGTGCGGGTAGGGCCCCCTACCCAGAACTGCAAAATCATGTATATATATATATATACGTGATTTTGCGCACCCGTGCTGCCCTGTAGCAGTATTTCTGCTATAGGAGCGGCACGTAAGCAGTTAGGCCGGGGAAGGGACAAGATCTGTGAATGCTCATAAAATGTTTGGCAAAATTGAAAGGTATTTTGTGCTCATCAAAAGGACATAACACCGATTACTGGGTGCCGATGGGGAATCTCCGGCCGGGACACGGTGTTCGACATCTGTAGCTACCAATGGCGGGGTGGGTAGGATGACACACCTCGCCCCCTACCCGGAAATGCAAAATCACGTAAATATATATATGTGATTTTACACAGTCCTGTCACCGTGTAGCAGTATTTCTGCTATACAGTGGTGGGGAAGCGGTTCAATAAGTCTTTGGAATCACTTTAAAGCCACTCTATCAATATAGTAATTTTCCTAGAAAATGTCTGCCTGTAAAAGAAAAGTGTACAAGCTTACATTTCCTGCCACCTTCATTTCTTAACACTGCTCCATTGCTGAGAAATCGTCTCCTGAAGTTTGCTGGAACACACAACACTTCCTTGAGTGTCGATATTCTGGTTCCCCTGCTGATCTCATTGGTTCTTCTCCACAGCTCTACTGTATCCTATAATTATGTGGAGTAGACTTTAGGAAATCATTTCTTTGCAAACGAGCAATGTTCAGCAGTATGTACATTTTTCTTTTAGCTATAGACATTAAAATTTTTTTTACTACAGCTACCTTTATGCTCTAAAGCAGTGGTTCTTAACCTTTTTGGAGGTACTGAACCCCACCAGTTTCATATGCGCATTCACCGAACCCTTCTTAATTGGAAAAATAAAATATGATTTTTAAAATTCAAAACATAGGTATATATTTATACATAGGTGCACAAAATGAACAAAACCATTAAGAACAAAGAACAAAACCATTAAAACATGATTTTCACACAAAAACAAAATAATGAATATTTACCGCAAATCAGTGTGACTTCTGCTGTTGTCTTTCAGAGGCCAGTTCAGAAATGCGCGGCATTACCTTGGCAAGTGCCACTCTCATGTCATTTTCGCAACAAAGTCTGTTCCTTTTCTTCGTCTTTATGTCCAGCATCCTCGAAAAGGATTGCTCGCAAAGATATGTTGTAACAAACGGTATGAAAATTCATCCCCCATAGTAATTCATCCCCCATATAGTAATTCATCCCCCATATAGTAATTCATCCCCCATAGTAATTCATCCCCCCTATAGTAATTCATCCCCCATATAGTAATTCATCCCCCATAGTAATTCATCCCTCATAGTAATTCATCCCCCATATAGTAAATCATCCCCCATATAGTAATTCATCCCCCATAGTAATTCATCCCTCATAGTAATTCATCCCCCATATAGTAATTCATCCCCCATATAGTAATTCATCCCCCATAGTAATTCATCCCTCATAGTAATTCATCCCCCATATAGTAATTCATCCCCCATATAGTAATTCATCCCCCATAGTAATTCATCCCCCCATATAGTAATTCATCCCCCATATAGTAATTCATCCCCCCTATAGTAATTCCTTCCCCATATAGTAATTCATCCCCCATATAGTAATTCATCCCCCATAGTAATTCATCCCCCATATAGTAATTCATCCCCCATAGTAATACATCCCCCATATAGTAATTCATCCCCCATATAGTAATACATCCCCCATATAGTAATTCATCCCCCATATAGTAATTCATCCCCCATATAGTAATACATCCCCCATATAGTAATTCATCCCCCATATAATAATTCATCCCCCATATAGTAATTCATTCCCCATATAGTAATTCATCCCCCCTATAGTAATTCATTCCCCATATTAAGTCCCCAAGTCCCCCCTGTGTCAATTCACTTACCTTTGCTCCGCGCGTTCCTCTCGCTGTATTCCCGCGCCGTTCCGGTCTTCAGGGCGGACTGTGAGAGGAGCCTAGCTCCTCTCACGTTCGTCACGCTGCCCCGCCTACACACATCCTGACAGCCAATCACTGGCTATCAGGATGTGAGTGGCAGCGAGACTGGCCAATCATTGCATTTGAGTCCCTGCCGCCCGAGAGGAGGGAGGGGAGCGGGCGCCCGGTACACAAGAGCCGCGGCTTGCCGACCACTTGGCTAAGCGATGTTGCGTGACCACCTGCAGCCAATGATGGACAAGCGGGGCATGTCATCACAAATCATATGAGTCGGGTGTGGGTCACCTCCGCCGAACCCCCGAGACTGACTCACCGAACCCCTGGGGTTCGATCGAACCCAGGTTAAGAACCACTGCTCTAAAGTAAATGTAAAGTTGTCCTTAAACGTTTGCTTACCCTGGCAGAAATCGTGAAATGTTGGCATTGCTATTGAAAAGATGACTGTTCATGCCAAGAACTGTCTTTTATTAAAGGTTGTGATCATGAAGCCATTTATTATTACATAGTTGTTTGGCTCCTTTTTAAATCATAATGATAAAAGAAATCACCCAAATGGCCCGGATCAAAAGTTTCCTTCCCCTGGAATGTTTGGCTTTGGTCTAGACTCACAAGGTGACACAAACAGGCTAAAATGGCAAGTAAAGGATAATTTCCCACATCTGTGGATTTTAAATTGCAATTAGTGTCTGTGTATAAATAGTCAATGCGTTTGTTAGCTCTCACATGGATTCACGGAGCAGTCTAGATACTGAGCCATGAGGAGCAAAAAAGAACTCTCAAAAGACCTGTGTAACAAGGTAATGGAACTTTATAAAGAAGGAAAAGGATATAAAAAGATATCCAAAGCCTTGAATATTCTAGTCGGTACTTTCAATCACTTATTAAGAAGTGGAAAATTCAGGGATTTCTTGATACCAAGCCAAGGTCAGGTAGACCAAAAAGGATTGCAGCCACAACTGCCAGAAGAATTGTTAGGGATACAAAGAAAAACCCATAGGTAACATCAGGAGAAATACAGGCTGCTCTGGAAAAAGACAGTGTGGTTGTTTTTAAGGAGCACAATATGACGGTACTTGAACTAAAATTATCTACATGGTTGAGTTGCCAGAAAGAAGCCTTTACTGTGCCACTTCCACAAAAAAGCCTGGTCACAATATGCCCTACAAAAACTTGACACGCCTCACTGGGTTTTTTTTGTGGTATTGGAGCAGTAAAGGCTTCTTTCTGGCAATTCCTAAAAACAACCACACCGTCTTTTTTCAGAGCAGCCTGTATTTCTCCTGAGGATAGAGGGGTTTCCTTGCTGGTACTCCTGGGAAGCAAAGGTGCTGAAGAACCTAATGCCAGTAAATTCTGGATACCAGTGCTTTGAGAGGGGAACACCATTTTTTCGAGGAAACCCCTTCAAAACACCCACACACCCAATGCTCCACACTCACTTTTAGACGATCTCTGAAAAGCTATCTCTTCAGGTAAGCCTATCCTGCCCTCAGCTAATAATGGAATCTTCTACTCTTCCAACCAGTCTATCCCCCACAGTTATTACCTTTTGTATCACTAGCCCCTCCATCCTAGATTGTAAGCTCAGAGGAGCAGGACCCTCCTATCGCTCTTGTATTGATCTGTATTGTTGCTGTATTGTCTCCCATTATATTGTAAAGCGCTGAGCAAACTGTTGGCACTATATAAATCCTGTATAATAATAATAACAACAATGCTGAGGGGAATTCTCAGTAAACATACCTCTTAGGTAATGTGACCAGACCCTGTCCCCAAGCTATCTAAAATTCAATCATGCCATAATTGTCCTTTTCAATCCTGGAGTTTCCCTTCTCATTCAGCATAGTCTTTTGCAGTCAACAGGAAATAACAGATATTATATGTTAATTGCTTTTACTCCACCTTTACAGATGTAGATGTTTTGGAACAGAAGCCAGTCCAGTATGATTCCTTTGTCTTGACTTAAATGGAATTTCACAGTGTTAATTGATTAAGCCAATATATTGTCATGCAGGTTATGTGATATAGCCAATGTCTCTTAAAGAAAGGAAGCATGCTTGCTTTGTAATGACCTCCTTCTACTGTGATAATGACAAGTGGACAGATGTTTGGATTTAGTCACTGTCAAGCATACTACTGCAATGTGCAAATCTAAGGGACACCCAGTTGCTTCACTGTATTCACTGTACTGTGAACAGGCAGCTTCTCTACATTAAAAATATTTCCTATATGAACAGTTGAAATGAATTATAAATGTCTTGTAAGAAGGTATATCACACCTAATATAGCACATAAGCAGAGATCAGAGGTATCACCTCTGTGTTGGAGAGGGTGTGGGAGTAAGGGAACAATGGCACACATTTGGTGGTTCTGCCCCAAAATACAGGAGTACTGGTTGGTGATAATTCAATACATACAGGAGATACTGAAGATTAGTATACCACTAGATCTGGGGATTTGTCTCTTTCACATATCTGAGATGTCTGTAAAGCACTTAAAGAACACAATATTATATCACTTAATAAATGCAGCCAAAGGCATTATTCCTAAAGTCTGGCAAGCAACAGAGCCCCCTAAAATAAAAGATTGGATAACTAGAGTGGAGTATATACATAAGATGAAGGAACTATACCATATAGATGAAGACAAAATTGAAAAATTTAAATAATCTTAGGGTAGTTGTTACGATTTTAAAAGATCAAAAAGATATTTAGAAGCTGTTGGAGTGTAAAGAACAAGGAAGTAATAGAAATAAGAGTATGGAGAAGGATAGGAGAGAAGAAAAAGGATAAGATGGTAGATACGTGTTATATGATGTTTGTTATATAGTGGATTTTGTATTGGAAAAAATTTATAAAGATATAATTAAAAATAAAAAAAAAATCCTATATAAAGGAGAAAAATATTTTGCAGGTCTTTCCTAAGATTAAGCTAATAAATCAAATGTTTACCAGCTCTTAAAATTACAGTAAATTTTGAAATGTACCCCAAATGTAAAATCACAGTGTATGCTTGCATATCAGGGGGAAGCAATTAAATAAATAATGTATGAATAGTTATTTTGATGTAATTCCTAAGCAGCCCTGGTTTTGCTTAGGAGTTAACCAGAGTAAACCACAGACCTACTGCAGCAGTTAAAGTGGAAGTTCAGACAAAACCTAACTAAGGGTAAACTTTCTCCCATCCCCATTCGAAGCCTATTCTATCTCGCCCTGTAAAGAAAAGATCTGTATACATACCTATTCTGAAGCCACTCTAGTCCAGTTCCAGGATCAGCTGTCAGTGGTGGCTTTTGTGCAGAAGAGGGACAGCCGACAAAAGATACCTCATGGTGAGTCTATGGGTGATGTAATCTCCCAGGCATTTCCAGACGTTGGCGGTGATCTCTTCTCTACACAGAAGCTGCTGCTGTAGACCGAACCGGAGTGGCTTCAGAATAGGTTAGTATAGGGATCTTTTCTTTACAGGGTTAGATAGAATAAGTTTAGAATGGGGTGGAAGTAAGATTAGCCTTAGTTAAGTTTTGCCTAAACTTCCACTTTAAATAAAAATGGATCCAGTGGTATTCTTTATCACACAATATTCTGCTTTAGTACAGGTGGTATGTGCTTTATGGGCATTATATTCATTATCTGTACAGAAATTTACAAAAGGAATTATCTCAAGTTATTCTTGTGTTATTTTTCCAAATCACGCAGTATTTTAAAGTTGCCCCAGTGAAGATTTATTATGCAATGGGGAAGATGAAATGTTAATTGTGACTAAACTGCATAATGAAAAAATTAAAAATAGTAGTGCACTTCCAGGTATTTGAGAGTGCCTAGGCATAGCTGTATATTTGCAGTAGGACATCTAACGCATTGCTGCCTACAACTCCTAATCTTGGGAGATTTGCATTTGATTTTGGGATGTCACTAATGTGCTGCTCACTGTTCTCCTTGCTGGAGGCTCTAACTTGAAGCCATTTTTCTACCAAGATGGCCACCTCAAAACAGACACAGTGTGGAATAAGGCATGGTAATGGGACCATTAATGGGGGAAAAAAAAGCAGCTGTGAGGAGACAACAGGCAATACTGGTGACTAGTGCCTGTCTTTTTTTTGGCACAGTTTTTGGAGTTCAATTAAATTTTAATACTTCTTATTCAAAAATTTTGTAAAAATCAAAACAAATACTGTTTTTCACTACTTAACTACTTCTCCTCCACCCTATAGCAGAAAAACTGCTACAGTGTGGCAGGGTTGTGCAAAATTATGCATATATTTGTGATTCTGCAGTTCTGGATAGGGCCCTACACGCGCCGCCATTCGAGGCCTCAGCTGTCAATCACCGGGTCCTGGCCAGTGATTACTCGCTGGCACCCGGTGATCGCCGAGTATCTCCGATGGGAGAGAGACCTGTATGTAAACAATACAGATCTCTCCCCTGTCAGCTCCTGCACACTGCTTTGTATGGCTCTGCATAGGGAAGTAGTGTGCTTACAGTGAAACAGACACACAGCCCCCATAGTAAAACAGCACACAGTTAACCATTTGGTCACCCCACTTGTTAACCCCATCCTGCCCAGTGCCATTACTACAGTGTCAGTGTTTTTTTATCAGCACTGATCACTGTATTGGTGTCACTGGAGATGTCAGTGACACCAAATCAGTACCCCCCCAGTGTCAGAATGCCTGCCGCATTCCCGCTATAAGTCACTGATGGCCACCATTACTAGTACCGTGTTTCCCCGAAAACAAAACATCCTCCAAAAATAAGACCTACTTACAGGTTTCCTTCTGGGTGAAATATAAGGCATCCCCCCGAAAATAAGGCCCCCCTAGGCTCTGCCCCGTCTGGCGTCTAGCAACCAGTGATGTTACGCGGAGTCCTGACGTCACTGCCGTGTGGAGGCGGAGAGGAGGTCGGAGTGAGCGGACTTGGTGAAGGTGGTGAGTGCTGGTCTGTCTCTGGTGACACTGCCTGTTATGATGATTGTTATGATGATGTTCCAGAAGATGATGACATGATTGTCATTGAATAAATGAGTTAATTCTTGATACTGTAGGATTCACAGTTTGTCTGGTTTGTGTTGACAACTACCGTACTACCGTACCGTATACAGGTAATAAATTTCCTTTATTTTCATTTAACAATAAATGTGTACCGTATTCTTCTTCATGGAAAAATAAGACATCCCCTGAAAATAAGACCTAGCGCATCTTTGGGAGCAAAAATTGATATAAGACACTGTCTTATTTTCGGGGAAACACGGTAAAAGAAAAAAAAAGTTTCCATATACCTCCATTTGCATGCTATAACTTTCACGTGAACCAATTAATTTACATGGAGCAGAATACATTTTGGCCTAAATTTATGATGAAATTTGATTTTTAAATTTTTTTTACTGGTCATGTTTAATAGCAAAAAGTAAAATAAATTTTTTTTTTTCTCAAAATCGTTGATTTTTTATTGTTTATAGTGCAAAAAAATAAAAAACACACAGGTGATCAAATACCACTGAAAGAAAGCTCTATTTGTGGAAAAAAAGGACATAAATTTAATTTGAGTGCAGCATTGCATGACTGCGCAATTGTCAGTCAAAGTAACGCAGAGCCGTATCACAAAAAATGGCCTGGTCAGGAAGGGGGGCAAATCCTCTGGAGGGCAAGTGGTTAAATTATAACTAATTTTTACCTGGCAACAACTGTGAGGTCTAAAAGCTGGCTTTTAAGGAGAGCAGAAAAACAAGCCATGCCATGTGGAGCTAAAATAATATCTCTTGACATAATATATAAGTTTATGAGAAACAGGTATTTCCAATAATTAAATGTAAACGTCACTATTCATCATTTCAGTTGTTGGTGGTCCTATTCAAAATTGGGATTAAGTGCAAATAAATTACGACTTGGAAAGTACTCACTACAATACTTGGGGTGTTTTTTCTGGGAATAAATATTTATTACAGATATTTATGTAGTGCCATCAAGCAGCACTTCACATTATTGATAGTATTTCTATCCATATGGTCTTAAGGTTACATACATTCACCGGCCACTTTATTAGGTACACCTATTCAATTCCTTGGTTACATAGAGTATATTGCTAATCAGCCAATCACATGGAAGCAACTCAATGCATTTAGGCATGTAGACGTGCTGAAGATGACTTGCTGAAGTTCAAACTGAGCATCAGAATGGGGAAGAAAGGCGATTTAAGTGACTTTGAACGTGGCATGGTTGTTGGTGCCAGACAGGTTGGTCTGAGTATTTCAAAAACTGTTGATCTATTGGGATTTTCACACATAACCATCTCTAAGGTTTACAGAGAATGATCCGAAAAAGAGAAAATATCCAGTCAGCAGCAGTTTTGTGGACAAAATTGTTTTGTTGATGCCAGAGGAGAATGGGAAGACTGATGGCTGCAACATTCCAAAGATAGATCCATCCTGCCTTGTATCAATGGTTCAGGATGGTGGTGTAATGGTGTGGGGGATATTTTCTTGGCACTAGCAAAGTATACCTAATAAGGTGGCTAGTGAGTGTATATTGTACATTCACATCACTCCCTGCCCTCATGGAGCTTACAATATAAGGTCCCTAACTCACATTCATACATGCACTAGGGCCAATTTAGATAGGAGCCAGTTAACCTACCAGCACGTCTTTGGAGTGGGGGAGGAAACCACACAGGCATATAGCGAACATGTAAACTCCAGGCAGGTAGTGCTGTTGTTGGGATTCAAACTGACAACCCTAGTGTGCTGGTAGGCAGAAGTGCTTACCACTTACCCACTGTGCTGCCCTTACTCTGTAAAGTTGATCTCAAAAGGTACAGTTGGCTGTTGGTGGTCCTATTCAAAATGGGTCTTGAGTGCAAAAAAAAAAACTAAGGTACTCACTACAATGTTTAGAGTGTTTTTTTCTGGGAAAAATGATAATGTACTGCTAATTCTGGATTTAAAAAGGCTGTTGGTTGACCAATTCAACTTGTTGCTGGAGCGCAAACAATTAATACTGGGAATGTAGGCAATACACTATTTTCTTGGCATGTTCTTTGGAATTAATTAGAATTTAATATTGATTTGTAGGCTTTGCTGTTTCTGTCAGTGGTCCTGTTCAAATGGGGGCCTAGTGATAAAATGTTTTGTACTGCAAGAGTAGCTAAAATATTTCATTTCTGGGCTTTTTTTTCCTGGGCTGAGAATAAATGACATTTGAATGTTGATTTCTAGATTTTATAAGGGCTGTTGGGGGTCCTGTTTAAATGGGGCCTACCAACAGTAATTCAATACTGTGTATATACTGTGCTTGAAACAGATGTTATGCGCATGCAATTTGTTGGGATTGAGAAGGTTCTGCATTGGCAAATGAAAAACAATGTTCGAGGTAAGTAGCAGAGCCCTTTGCTACTAGGTGTGAAGGGTGAACCACAAGCCTTGGCTAGCAGCACGCCATAATTTTTATTTCATTATAAATAATGCCTGTTCTCTACCTGTAAAAATAGTGCCCATAAAAAGCTGGTGTGTAGTGTAATACTGATTTCCTGATTTTATCATGGCTGGTGGGACCTTCTAATCTAAATGGAGCCTGATACACTAATTACTGGGTACAAAGGCACAAAACTATTTCAGTAAAATGTTTCTGTGAATATATTACATTATAATGTTGATTTCTTTATGAGAAAATTGCTGGTGCTAGTCCTGATTAAAATAGGATTTACTAAGAGATTAAATATTGCCTACATAGGCCTGTGAATATTTTGGGGGCTTTTACTTAAAAATATTTACACACTATTGATGATTTCTTTATTTTTAAATGGCTGGTGTGGGTTCTGTTCAAAATAGGACATAGTCAAAGTGTTTAAAGTCTGTGCATGTAGAATACTTTTAGTACTTTTTTCAGAAAAAAATAGTACATTGTAATATTTTAATAAAACCTGGCTGGTGTGGGTCCTGTTCAAAATGCACCCTACCAAAAATACTGAAAGGAATTAGTACAATAATGTTTGCCATTTTGTCACGCTAATTTAAATTTATTTTTATTTTTAAACTTCTGCTTATTGAAGTTTTAAAAAAGGTAAGTACAAAACATGGCCTTGGGGCATAACCTGGTCCACAACAGAACAACTTCAACAATGCAAAATGAACAACCTAACATTACTATTGCTTCTGCTTAGTCCCACACCCAATCGACATTCCCATAATCAGGAGAAGAGAGCGGATGACAATTCTTAATTTAGATTTCTTGATCATATTTCTGTCTGTTGTTACCCTGTGAAAAGGCTGCCCATTTAGGCACCTCACATTGTGTGCATGAACTGAACTTTTTTTTTTGTCTTTATTCAATGAAATAGTACATTCTAATTTTTTTTCCTCTCTCACTTCAATAGCGGCCTTGTAAAAGTGCTTACATAGGGGGAGTCTGCAAAATATTTCTGATTATTTGAAATAGTCAACTTTCATTTGTATCATTTTTTTTTTATCTATAGACTTTAAACTTTAACTTGTGTTAATCAGACCACTTATAGCTGCAGGCATCATCCCAGTATAAGCACTGAAAGTCCAGCGACATATTGGTATGTCACTGAACGGGAAGAGGTTAAGCAGCAAATCTGCAAACCAAGACTTGGGCTGATGGACAACCTATTCCCATGTCTTCCCCTATGCCAACAAAATAGTGGATCCAGTGAGGCACTTTGTCCTCTTGGATGGTGACAGAGATCCCCATTCCAATGTCCTCTTGGATCAGGGAGGGTTGAAATATCCCTCCCCAAAGCCTTTCAAAATTTAATCTCTTCACCGCTTGTGATGAACCAAATGCTTGTGGTGCATATTTATGGGAAAGTGCTGTGTGATATACTTTCTATATCACAGAGATGCACCCCTTCAGATAGTAGGTATGGCCGTTTTTAATGTTTTACCTTAAACATTTAAAAAAAAGTCACTGCTCCTGGCCTGAATGAAATTTAAGAAAAAATTATTTGCATTGGTACATGTCCCCCAGGGCAGTGCCCACCCCCCATGCTATTTTTACTACACCCCTTCCCTATTACCCTAGAAATTGGATATTTTTAATGTTGCAGATTTGATTCTTAAAATTTCAATGGGCTTAGTTTCTGTATCCAAACTTCTTTGAAGTTTTTTGCACCCTGCTTTATGTCTATTCATAAGTCCCTGGAAAAGCTAATTTTCCTAGTTATAAGAATTGGGGAGTGGCTAATGTTATATTAAAGGCAAGCAGAAAATATAACATAAAAAAAAATGGTGATTTCTGAATGTTGCCATAAATTTTGCAAAAATAAGAGGTTCCTCGCTCTGCTTAATACTACTTTTTACATTTTGTTTTGGCATTGGTACATGACCACCAAGGCAGTGCCCAGCTCACCATGTCCTATCTGTTGCCTATTAGCCTTAGAAATAGCCAGCATTTATTTTCAAGATTTGGCTCCCATTGACTTTGTATGAGGCTTGAATCAAAGTTTGCAAAGTTAGCAATTTCCAGAATGTATGATGCCTTTGATGAATGGACCAAGAATCGAATCCAAACACATTCACTTGTCACTATTATGAACCATTACATAGTTCAGATTGTTGTAAAAGTCAGCTGCAGTGACATGGACAGCAGGTAAGTATTTGGGGATGGTGGTTGTACATGTACTGGTACGTTTTTACCCTAATGCTCTGTAGTTCTGTAGTTCTAAAGGCAAGACATTTTTTACTGCAATGTATTCCCTGCATTAAGGTAAAACAATGTCTCAGTAGTTGTATTGCATCCTTGCCTCCCTTTTGCTTACTTAAGTCCTATCTCGATACAGTGCTGTGGTTATCTGCAGCGGCACTGGTCTGGGTTCCTCTCCTCACAGAACACAGAGACAGCAATGGGAGCCATTGGCTCCTGCTGTTGTCAATCAAATCCTGTGAGGAGGAAGCTGGGGCGGGGTTGAGATGTGCTATGGATGCACACAACCTTGCTTGGGAGCAAGCCTGAGAGTGTGCTCCTCTAACAAGCGAATTGCTATGGGGCATAAAAAGAAGAAGAGGAGCCAGGAGTGCTGGCAGGGTCCCCAGAAGAGGAGGTTCAGAGCCGTTCTGTGCAATATAATTACACAGAACAGGTAAGTATAACAAGTTTATTATGTTAAAACAGGAGTTTCCAAACTTTCTAAACTAAGGGCCAGTTTACTCTCCTTAAAATGTTAGGGGGGCAGACTGTGGCCAGTAGGAGAAGAAAATGTCCTGGAGTCAGTGGAAGTAAACAATGCTCCATCATTGGTATTGTGGGAAATAATAGTGCCCCATCGTTAGTATCAATGGGAGGAATTGTGTTCCATCATTGGTGTCATTGGGAGGAATAGTGCCCCATTGTGGTTATCAATGGGAGGAATAGTGCCTCATCATTGATATCAGTGGGAGGAATAGATGCCCATCATTGGTATTAGTGGAAAGAATAGTGCCCCATCACTGTTATCAATAGGAGGAATAGTGCTCAATCATAGGTGTTAGTGGGTGTAGTAGTACCCCATCGTTAGTATCAATGGGAGGAATAGTGCCCATCGTTGGTATCAATGGGAGGAATTGTGTTCCATCATTGGTGTCATTGGGAGGAATAGTGCCCCACCATTGGTACAATTGTAAGGAATAGTGCCCCATTGTTGTTATCAATGGGAGGAATAGTGCCTCATCATTGATATCAGTGGGAGGAATAGATGCCCATCATTGGTATCAGTGGGAAGAATAGTGCCCCATCACTGTTTTCAATGGGAGGAATAGTGCTCAATCATAGGTGTTAGTGGGTGTAGTAGTACCCCATCGTTAGTATCAATGGGAGGAATAGTGCCCCATCATTGGTATCAATGGGAGGAATAGTGTCCCATCATTAGTGTCAGTGAGAGCCCAATACTCCATTGTTGGTGTCAGTGGCAGGAATTATGCCCCACTGTTGCTGACAGTAGGGGGAATAATGCCCCAAGGGCCAAATAAAAGCAAGCAAAGAGCAGCATCTGGCCCCTGGTCCACAGTTGGAGACCACTGTTTTATAACAAAAAACAAGCCTTTACAATAATTTTTAACTTAAAAACACAGAGGCTTTAGTACAGCTTCAAGGCAGAGCTTGTCACAGTCTTTGCTGGATGTAATCACCATATAACTAAACTGTATTTCTTTGTGAAAATGTGTTCATTACATTAGGAATTACATTAAGAATGTAACTATGAGTACCTGTCGAAGCAGTGTCAGCTTGCCCAATAAACCTACCCAAGATTGTTCTGGGCATCAACCATAATTCTTGGCCTATAATATTGTAAGGTAATGATATCAAAACTGTTTTTTCATTCTGTTATTTTGAGGCCCAACTCTGGGCACCTTTCTTTTTTACACCTGCATATTTTTATTATCTGAGGCTGATTCACTAAGTGCTTGATTAGGTGCATCCAATCCTCCCCTCCACAGTGAATCAGCAGCAGGTATAAAAAATATAAAGGGGTAGAAAGTGTAAAAATGAAGGTGCTCAGAATTGGGCTTTAATATATAAAAAAGATGAAAAGTTTGCATATCCATAGTTTGAAATATTTATAAAATGGATTGTTTGAATTGTGAGACTCTTTATATTTTGATTTGTCCGAGTGTGCTATGGACTGACACTATTTGTAAGTAACCAGCTTTGCTTTTGAGTGGGACAATACCTTTTACGTAGCATAGGACCCTTTGTGAAAAGAATAGTATGCTGGGAAAATTATCTCAGTGATGATGATCAAACAGGTCATGCATACAGATTGAAATATATATTAAATTTAGCTACAAAGTACAACATAAGCTTTATGCTGAAATTTTTCAAAGTTTAAAGTTGGCTTGGCTTGGCTTGGGAAGAAAGCAATCCTACCTTTTATTTTAAAGGGATAGTACTTTAAATGAATTGAGAAGATTCTATTTGGGGTAAGCAAGGCTATTGTGCAGAAGGCTTATAAGATTACCGCATTTTGTGAGGAATGTGGAAAGAAAAAGGAATGCATTGGGTCATAGATGTCTTTCTGTGAACATAATGGACAAACACTTGACATTCTATGTTGGCCTCTTAAGGTATTTAAAGCTTGAGTGAATTACATTTCTTTTTGAAAGAAATTCCACATTGACCAATCAGTGGACTAAGGAGGAGATATTAAAAACCCGCATTTCCTGTTCTCTCAGTACTCATTTGAAAATATGTTTGTGCTTCAAGGATGCCAATGTCTCGACTAACTTGTAGTTTTCTAATTTTTTAAAATGCTGATATGCTTTACATAAGTGTAAGGTTATCTTTTAGGTTGAAGCTGAACCCCAGGCTATCATTCCTAATGTGCCTTTTATTCTACCTGGAGTTCAGCTTAAAAATATAATTCAACATATTGATGCATCACATATAATGTTAATTTATTAAGATATATCCTCAAAGTGATATGAAACCCTCAGTTTTGAATCACTTTCAGCAGCTCATTTATTCACTTACTGAGTATGTGGCTTTTTTATCTTTTAATCTTTGCCTATGCTCCAGTTTAAATTGGTGTCATGACCACTGCTACGCCAGGTTTCCTATTTCAGGGTGACTCCTTTCTCCTGCAGCATCATATTGAACCACCCTTGCATGCAAGGGCTACAGTTGTATCTCCCTACACTTTGTACATCAATATAAACACAGAGCCCTGTTGCCTTGGATGGCAAGGCACTCCTTTGCTCTTCCCTCCTTCTCTTTTCTGCATTGTCCAAGCTAACATAATGAGTAGAGATTGCACTGTCCACTGTTAACTGTTTCCTGAGAAGACTGGAAGATTTCTGCTAGGGTGGAAAATTTGAGGGGAAATAGGATGTGTGCTAGCAGGGGTAAAGTAGAACTACATGTGAACAGGTGCAATAGTATATACATTATATGCGGTACTGACTATGAGCACAAGCAACTTCGACAGGCTGCTATAGGTGCAGAGTGCTGTGGCAGTAGTACCACACCACCCCAACCCACCCCCCATAACAAATTTGCAGGGTTTTCTTCATATGGAAGCAGGTCCTCACCTAGGTGAGGATAACGTTACCTTGGGCTGCAGCCCTCACCCTCAACCTTCTGGGATAACTTCACACATCCCAGGAGGCTGCAGGAACACTGTGCAGGAGCACAGTGGAGAGCCAGCCCTGAATCATTGGGAAGTCTCAGCTGGTGGCCAATCAAAGATAGTGGTGCTGGATATCTGCAACCCTAAGAAGAATCAGCTATGGGGAAGACAGTGCTGGACTCCATGAGCCAGGAATTATCTGTTGCAAATACTATAAATACTGTAGCAGCTGACTTTCAATTTTTTTTAAACCAGAGTGATGTTCCTCTTTGAACAGTTTGAACCAATGCTTGTACCTTACAACTACTACACAACATGCTGTCAAATCCAACAACAGCCCCTTCTCCCTTCCACATGGGAGACTTTCTCATCTGCTGGGAAGTAATTTGTGTAGCATTCATACTCAAAATACAATTCAGAGTTAGGGGTAAGCTTAGACATGTTTGGATCCCAGTCCAAACCCACCTGAGTGATTGTACTTGGCCAATCATAAGCAGCCCTGCATACCTGCAACTGTAGGGTGGAGAATGCTATGGCCAAGATGATTGGCTCAGTACAGAAGACAGCTTCCTCGCAGGATCACTCAGGTGGTTTCCGACAAGGACCAGAACATGATCGAGCTCACCACTACTCACAATCACAAGAAGAAACAGAAGGTGCACGCAAGCAGATACTGCATATGCATACTTGTCATTTTCTAATCTTCACAGGCAATGAAAGCTAAAAGAATCCCGGGCACCTACTTCAAGCATTTGTTCAGTATGCTGAATTCACAGCATATTTGTTAGGCAGCTCTCATCAAAATGACCAGAAATATCTTCAGAAGAAAAGCCAGGATACACTCTGGCAGCAGCTGCAGCTATGTCCTATGACAAGGAGCAGACAATGTATGCCTCTAATAACAATACAGGTGTCTAGCCTTACAACAATTCTAGTTACTGAAGTCATTCTCTAATGCCATCTGTTGATGGCTTCTGTCATTTGCCAAAAACCCATTCTATGAATGTGCGCATTGTTTTCTCTAATAGCTACACTTGCTATTGTATGCGTGCTATTAACCCTTGTATATGTGTCTGCTTATGATAATAATATTGATTAGGTTTTTGTCTTCAAGTCTCTGACTATGAGTGTCTACTTATTTACTCTAAACATCTTATAATAACAGAAAAGCAGTGCAACAAGTCCACAAACAAACTGAATAGATATTTGTCTGAGTAGTTTATTTTAAAACAATCCCTAAATAAAACTGCTTTATGTTAATAATTATACAATATATTATTCAATTAATTTTAAAACATTTTAAAACATTGACAAACATGTGAATTTTACTCTAGCCCAGTTAACCAAAGTACCCAAAGAGCATTAGGTTGATGACACACAGGCAATTTTCTCGCAGTGGTTACCCCACCAGTTTTATGATAGTTTTTTTTCCTTAAGGAAATCATAATGATTTTCTATAGGATCGCCAACAGTGAAATTTTTAAGGCTATTTGTTGCTCTGTTGCTCAGCGATTGATATTAAATCAGTGACTGCAAAATCGCTTGCGGCAATTGCTCTTAAAGTGATTGTAAAGGCAGATTTTTTTTTTTTTTTAATAACAAAGATGTTATAGTTACCTGCTCTGTGCAGTGGTTTGCACATGTAGCACTACTCCCTTAGGAGTTGCTGAAGATTTGGGTCCCCCTATGGTCCTGCACAGCCAGGCAACATACATTTTCTTCCAGCCTTGCACTCCAGAGACAGTAAACAGTCATTGAACTTGTTGTTTTGTGATTTTATTAGGGGCTTGATAACTTGGATGGGGATGAAGGATACATGGGATGCCCAAGGAACTGTTAAACTGAGGACAACTTCGTGGAACTATGTACAAATACTCAGGAGGGTTCATCTTCTTTGGAGAGCTATCCAGCCTCAGGCCCCAGATGTAATCTCCACTTCACCCAACTCCCTGAGGGAACCCCTGAGCAAAGGGACTCAGAATCTGCCACTTTAAGATCAGCAGTCCCAGATGGGGGCTAGTCAGGTTTCCCACCAGAAAGCCCTCTCCCCTTATCTGACCCAAAGGGTGTGGGATTACTCACTCAGTCCTCTCCTTCAAGCTTATGGGTTGGTGGTTGCCTTCAGGCCTTATGCTGGGCTGGCTCCTTCTCTGCTTCCCAGGCTGTCCTCTCTCACTGGGCGATTAAGGCTGAGAGATCCTCCATTCCAGCTCCTTTGCCTGTAGGTAGGACATTCTCCTGGACACCCTCCCAGGCTCCACACTCCAACCTGATCACTCCATCTTCCACCGAAACTCTCCTGCTATTGAGAAGGCTCATTCACTCTTAAGGGCTGTTCTGACCCCATGCCAAACCTCCTGCTTGGGGATTGGTCAGGATCCCTTAAGAGTGCAGGCCAGCTCCTCTTCACTAAGACTTCTCCAAGTCTCTAGATCAGGGAGAGGTATCAGAGAACTGATCTGCAGAGCCTTTCAGCCCTGACCCAAATTTTACCCCTCTGACTATCTTTCCTGGCTCTTACTAAAAAAAAAAAAAAATAGCTAGCTCCCCCTGGCTAACTAGGAGGGCGCTACAGGCAGAACAGCCTGACACTCCTCTTCTTGGGTCCTCCGCCAGCACTCCGGGCCCCTCCCTCCTGCCAAGTGCCCCAGCAGCAAGCAGCTTGCTATGACGGCACCTAAGCAGGCTTGTTCTTGAGCTGCTGCTCTGTGTTTTCATACACAGACAGACTTGGCTTGACCCCGTCCCCCCACTCTTCATTGACTCACAGGCTGTGATTGACAATAGCAGAATGGCTCCCACACTCTTAGTAGTCAATGAGGGAGAGATCTGGGACAGCCAAGGCTCTCGTGTACATTGCTGGATTTTAAGGGGGCTCAGGTAAGTACTTGGGCGGCTGGGAGGTGCTGCTGTATACAGAAGGTTTTTTACCTTCATGCATAGAATGCATGAAGGTAAAAAAACCTTAATCCTTTACAACCACTTTAATGCTTTTCTATGAAATACTGCTGCAATCTCTATGCTTAGGTACAAATTGCTGAAGGAGAGTGATTTGTAGCAACCCAATGCTGTGGCGGGTAAGCGACCAGCTACAAATCACTGTCAATCACTGGCATGAGCAATTCAAAACAGCGATTACAAATACACTTTTCTTCAGATTCTGATGACAAAAATGCCTTGTTGATGTCAGAGGTCAGAGGAGAATTGGCAGACTAGTTGCTGCAACATTCAGAGGGTAGGGTCAGAATTTGGCGTAAACAACATGAAAGCATGGATCCATCCTGCCTTGTATCAACGGTTCAGGCTGGTGGCTGCTGGTGGTGGTGTAATGGTGTGGGGGATATTTTCTTGGCACTGGCAAGGTGTACCTAATAAAGTGGCCATGGCCGCAGAGTGTACATGTTAGGAATTTGGGATATCCACAATGTAAAGAGGTATTGGTTCCTTTAAAATTGGGGCCCCATATAAATGTTTTTGGGTAATCCTTAAAATTAAAATGCAACCTCTGTGGAATCAAATAAATCTAGACTTGTGACACCCCAAAAAATAAACCGTATGCATACATATAATAAACTCATATGACTGATTAAAAAAATATGAAAAACGTAATCTCAATATTTATCATCACTACATATACAGTGCAAAATCCACAATTCAATGTATTTATCCACTTTCTCTCCACTATCCATTTTCTTCCACCTCAGTCCATGAACAAATGTGCATATTATTATTATTATTATTATTACTACGAGTTTATATAGCGCCAAAGGGTTTGCTCAGCGCTGTACAATAGGGGGGACAATACATGGCACAGTACAACAACAACAAACAACGTACGAGGGGTAAGAGGGCCCTACTCTTGCGAGCTTACAATCTAGGAGGGAGGGGGTAAAGGTACAGTAGGAAGTGGCTGAGGGGGATGAAGTGGTGGGAGGAATGAGGGAGGATGGCCGTTAGGTGAGGGTGGGGTAGGCTTCCCTGAAGAGATGGGTTTTGAGGGAGCGCCTGAATGTGAATAGGGAAGGCGACAGTCTGATGGATTGGGGCAGTGAGTTCCAGAGGATGGGGGAGGACCTGGAGAAGTCCTGCAGTCGTGCATGGGAGGAGGAGACCAGGGAGCAGGATAGAAGGAGGTCCTGTGAGGAGCGAAGGGTACGGGTAGGGTGGTACTTGGTGATCAGGTTGGTGAGGTAGTCAGGGGCAGTGTTGTGAATGGCTTTGTAGGTCAGGGTTAGGAGTTTAAATTTGATGCGTTTGGCAATCGGGAGCCAGTGGAGGGAGAGGCAGAGGGGGGTGGCAGAGGTGGAGCGGGTGGTGAGGTGGATGAGTCTGGCAGCTGAGTTCAGGATGGTCTGGAGCGGGGAGAGCCTGCACTTGGGTAGGCCAGTGAGGAGGGAGTTGCAGTAGTCAAGGCGTGAGATGATGAGGGGAGTGTACTAGAAGTTTGGTGGTGTCTGCATAGTGAATACTCAAATGAAGCACCACCACAAAAGTGCATTTTTCACCTTCCAACCAGGCAGCTTACCTCAGATTCTGACCTAGTGAAAGTTAGGTCAATATGCGGCTTGCCCTTGACAAGGCCTCTGTCTCCATGCAACTTTAATCTGTGTCTTTATCCGCATGTAACCACCTTTCCTCCTTATGTAGCTCAAAGGAACAAAAAGAAGCTCATTGTGCAGTATATCATCCCACCAAGTATGTTTATTAAAATAAAGGGTTAAAAAATCACTCACAAAATAAGTGCACTTCAACCTGTGCACAAAGAAATGATTGCCTCTTTAAACAAGCATTTCCCCCTTAAGGTTAGACTTTGGTTTCAGATACATATCCAACATGGCTGACTTCTGGTTCTGGTTAGCGCAATGAGGTCATCTGCCACGGCCTTAACACATTTCGTCATCCAATCATGACTGCTTTAGAAGGATAATGCAGTCTTGGGTAGATATCTGAAGCCAAAGTCTAACCTTAAGGGGGAAATACTTGTTTAAAGAGGCAATCATTTCTATGTGCACAGGTTGAAGTGCACTTATTTTGTGAGTTTTTAAGGCATCAGCATACCAAGATATTTTGGACAATTTCATGCTCCCAACTCTGTGGGAACAGTTTGGAGATGGCCCCTTCCTGTTCCAAAGTGACTGCGCACCAGTGCACAAAGCAAGTTCCATAAAGACATGAATGAGTGCGTTTGGGGTGGAGGAACTTGACTGGCCTGCACCTCAAGTCTGCAAGCCAGGCCTTCTCATCCAACATTGATGCCTGACCTCACAAATGTGCTCCTGCAAGAATGGTCAAACATTCCCATAGACACACTCCTAAGCCTTGAGGACAGCCTTCCCAGAAGAGTTGAAGCTGTTATAGCTGCAAAGGATGGGCCAACTCAATATTGAACCATATGGACTAAGACTGGGATGCCATTAAAGTTCATGTGCATGTAAAGGCAGGCGTCCCAATACTGCTGGCAATGTACTTTCATTGCTCAACGACTATGGAATACATCCAGAACAGCACAGAGACAAGCCAATAGAAAGTGAATGGGAGTGCATTGGCTGTATGGTCTTTGAAGTTCTGTATTGAGTACTGTGCATCTGTCCCTGTGTACCTGTCAAAGTCAGCAGTGCGGGCGAGTCCATACAGCTGATGTGCTTTCATTCAACTCTCTAGGGGCTGCCTGCATGAAGCTCAGCGGTGAAAAAAATGCAAACAGACAGCTATGGTTGTTGCATGGGGCTGAGATCACCCATGTGAGGGCTGGCTTGCACCAGGAATTGCACAGGGACGAGCTCTCGTTCCTGTGCAATTTGGGTGCAGTGCATTTTCAACCCAGTTCTGTATCATGAGATCTGGTGTAGGCAAATGTGTTCCATGTGTGTTTACCTCACCATGTTTAAAACGCACTGCATTTGTGATCTGCGTTTGGGGTGTCATTGACATTACATTGACACCCACTGCAGATCACAAGTGCAGTGCGTTTTATGTCACATTCTGCTGTGAACGGAGCCCTAAAACATATACCCTATTATGACCCTCTTTTTTTTTTTTTCCACCTGTGATTAGGAGGAATTTACTAAAATTGGTGCACACAAAATCTGGTGAACTGAACGAGCTGAAGTTAGAAGCTGATTGGTTATGCACAGCTGCACCAGATTCTGTGTACTACAATTTAGTAAATCTACCCCTTTATCTTTTAACCAGCAGCACAACGGTACGTCACTGGATTGGAAGGGTGATCTTTTGGTTATCACTGCAGCTGAGGCAATGATTGGGACAGTAGTGTGTGTATGTATATATGATTCTCTCTCCCTTTCTTTCTGTTCTCTCTCTCTCTCTCTCTCTCTCTCCCCCTCTCTCTTTCTCCCCCCTCTCTCTATCTTTCCCTCTCCCCCCCCTCCCTCTTTCTCCCCCCTCTCTCCCTTTTTCACCCCCCTCTCTTTCTCCCCTCTCTCTCTCACTCTTTCTCCCCCCCTCTCTCTTCCCCCCCCTCTCTTTCTTCCGACACTCTCTCTCTCCCTCTTCCCACCCCCTCCCTCTCCCCCTTCTCTCTTTCTCTCCTCCCTCTTTTTCTTTCTCTCTCTCTTCCTCTCTCTCTTCTCTCTTCCTATTTCTCCCTCTTTTTCTTTCTCTCTCTCTTCCCCCCCTCTCTTTCTCCCTCTCTCTTTATCCCCCCCTCTCTCTTTATCCCCCTCTCCCTCTTCCCTCTCTTCCCCCCCCTCTCTCTCTCTCTTTCCTCCCTCTCTCTCTTCCCTCCCCCTCCCTCTCTCTCTTCCTTTTCTTTCTCTCCCCCGCCTCTCCCTCAGATCGTATGGGACCACACACACATGCCCACCCCTCCCCCCTCTCCAAGGGCTGCTGATCTTCGTGCAGCAGGAATTAAGGGGGGGTGCAGTCCCATACGATCTGTCAGTGATCAGTGTCAGTGTAATCTGCTGGATGGATGACAGGAGGGAGAGCCCACAGAAGGCAACACAGCTCACCTGCTCTTTCATCGCTTCTCTCCCTGCTGCAGGCATTCCCCTGGTCCTGTTGGAGGGAGAGGTGCATGATTGTCGCTCTGCAACTGCCCTCCCCCACACCGACCTTCCTGCTGTCCGCCGCTGCTCAAAGGGTCCCTTCTTCGGGCGGAGGGGGGGCGTGGCCGCCCCCCTAAAAATTGCCTTGTTTGCCTCGCGGTGAATACGCCCCTGGATAAGGATATACGTTTTTTAGCACCAGTGATTCTGTACAAAGCAAAGTAATCCTAGTGGCTAAGAACTAGATTACATTTACAGGCAGGGGAAAAAAAGGCTGCACGAATATTGTGTGACATAGATATTTGCAACACCCACCATTTTATTCCCTAGGACCTCTTCTTAAGAAACAAATAAAATATCCATTTATTATCTATTTATCTATCTATCTATCTATCTATCTATTAATATAATGTATGTATATATATATATATATAATGTTTGGAGGTACTAAGTAGTTTTGTAGCAAAAAAGAAAAAGATGCTTTTTTACATACGGCCGTTCTTAACCTCTGAAACCACTAAGCAACTTATTCACTCCCTGGTTATCTCTGCCTTGACTATTGTAACTCCCTCCTCATTGGCCTACCTCATCGCAGGCTATCCCCAATTCAGTGGGGATGCTGCTGCCAGACTCATCCACCTTACTAACCGTTCCATATCTGCCATCCCTCTCTGCCAATCCCTCCACTGGCTTCCCATTGCCCAGTGGATACAATTCAAAACATTAACAAGAACATATAAAGCCATTTATAACTCTGCCTCAAATTACATCACCAATATTGTCTCCAAATATCCCCCAAACCGTACTCTCTGCTCCTCGCACTACCTCCTGCTCTCTAGCTCCCTTGTCTCCTCCTCCCATGCTCATCTCCAGGACTTCTCCAGAGCTTTCCCCATCCTCTGGAACTCTCTACCCCAATTTATCAGACTATCGCCTACTCTGCTCACTTTTAGGCGATCTCTGAAAACCTATCTCTTCAGGGAAGCCTTTCCTATCCTCAGCTAATAACGGAATCTTCTCTTTCTCCTACCAGTCCATCCCCCACAGTTATTACCTTTTGTACCACTAACCCCTTCCTCTTAGATTGTAAGCTCCAAGGAGCAGGGCCCTCCTAACCCTCTTGTATTGAACTGTATTGTTGCTGTATTGTCTCCCGTTATATTGTAAAGCGCTGAGCAAACTGTTGGCACTATATAAATCCTGTATATTAATAATAATATTAATACATGTAGGAGAGGAATGTCAGAATTGGTCCAGACTGAAGGTGGTTATAAAGAAGGTTGTGCAACAGCTCTAAGAGGCCACAAACCTAATTCTCCATAGTCATCCATTTGTAATTTTTTTTTTGTGACCAGGACCTGATGTGCATGATCCAATTTTCTTTCTTTGTTACATACTATGATGTATTTTACCATTAGATAAAAGAATAAAACCTCCCTGGAATTTGAATTGAGCACACATGTGGTATCATCTTATTGTGAACACTTTAAGCATTCTTTCCAAAATACCGCACACACTGATGCATGAGCTAAAAGGTAATGTAATCCTCTCATCAGTCTATAATTCACATTTATGCCAATTTATGTTTGTCTTTGAAGCTGACATATTCTTTTTCTTCAAATAGGAGTGTCAAACACCCCTGTGTGATGTGACTAATAAGGTAAAATTGACCTTAATGCATTAAACACTTGGTGAATGATACTTTACAGAAGATACCTCTGCTCCGTGTCACATATTTAAGCCAGTAAAAGGAGCTGACCATAAATTACAAGTTGTAATTTAGACCACAGGGTGAAGACAAGCTAGATCAAACCATTTCAAAATCTCTTCAAGGCAGGGTGTAATCTCCAGCTTTGTTTTTCAAAAAATAGATGTATTGCTTTCAGCTTGTACCTCTTGTAGTCCCAATGTAACAGATAAGTTACATAAATCAACTGCCACTGTTAAAATGCTAAACTAAAATAGTCATACATACATTTCATTCAAACGGCTACATATAGTCCTATAATGTAAATTTGGTACCTAGCCCTAATTTCCAGGGAAAGTCAAACGTTTTGGAGATGTCAAAAGCCTACTCTTGTTTTAATTGAGTCATCTGTTTTATGTTTACTGAGCTACTAAAGTTAAAGCTGAACTCTATGCAGATATTAAAAAAAACATTTAATGCTGTTATTTGCTCATTAAAACATCATTCATTTTTTTTTACATATATCTAATTTTAGTAATGTCTTAATATACGTAAGTCCCCTGTACTCCCTGTATGGCAGCACTAGGGCAGAAGAGGGAGAGCCATGAAGTAATGCTACTGCAGCAATAGGTAGCAGTAGTGGGGTTTACAGATATAATAAACTGTAAGGTACCTTTCATCCCTGAGTTATATTAGGAGAAACCCAGGGGTGAGCTTTTTCACTTAACAGAGATTTGGGCCATGTGTGCTGCAGACAGGTAGCTCAATGTTCAGTATGAAAACCCATCTCTTCAGGGAAGCCTACCCCACCCTCACCTAACAGCCGATCTCCTCCACTCCTCCCACCACTCCATCTCCCACAGCCACTTCCTCCTGTACCACTTTCCCCTCCCTCCTAGATTGTAAGCTCGAAAGAGCAGGGCCCTCGAACCCCTTGTGTATTGTTTTGTTACTGTATTGTCTCATGAACTGTCCCCCACTATAATGTATAGCGCTGAGCAAACCTTTTTTGGTGCTATATAAATACTGTATAATAATAATAATGTATGATACTAGTATGGTACTAGTGTGTCCATTCTGGCTATGCTGCACGTACATTCTCCAAACAAACATGTTCTGTATACTCTGCTGTACATGGCATACCTTGGATTTCCCTACTCAACATATCGTGATGTAAATGACATACTTGGAACTTCTCCACTATGTACACTGTGTTGGACATGACATACTCCAGACTGCCCTTGTCTGTACACTTTGCAATATGTTACACTCTCCATACCACTCTGAATGTTGTGCACCTACTGGTGACCTGATCTCTTCCTGCTATAACTGCAGGAGCAATTTCTTACAGGAGCTTCTGGGAAAACTGGGAGAGCCTGGGAATCACCGTAAGTGATGCTATCAGGAGGCACATGTTCAGAACCCAATAAAGGTGACTAGATGGCTTGGTGTCTTCCAGATAACTTTTATCTGAAAATCCTTTGCTGGCAGGTAAAGTCAGTACCAGAGGTGTAACTATAGGGATCACAGGGGTTGCAATTGTGACCCAACCTGATATTTCAGGGGGTCCATGCGGATTCCCTCTCATATTTGGTTATACACCTTGATAAGAGGGGTGGTGGGAGCGGCATATAGAAGAACCAATGCCCTCCATTTTTCTCCTTAAGTCACTGCAAGCCAGCTTCTCCTCCTCTCCCTTCCGCAGGCATTCAGTGCCTGCAGGAGGAAAAATGGAGGGCATTGGTTCCTCCATATGCTACCTCAACCTCCCCTCCTATCCAGGTTACTTGTTCCCTGCTGCTCCCCGGCCCCTGTGTGCTCCCCTGGTCCCTTGCTAAATATGTCATTTACTGACCCCTTCATTTTTTGAATGGATATGGTGAATGATCGGTTCTGATCACTCTTGTGCCAATTTATAACTGAAGCATAGTATACTGTCTTTACTATGCTTCAGTTTGTGAATGAATGGGAAGGTCATTACAGAGCTATTCCTGTCTGTTCCTTCTGTGCAGTTGAGGCTGCAGAGATGGAGATTGAGGGCTGTGTCCTTAATCTCCTTTCCCTGTCTCAAAGGTGAAACACCAGAGGTCTGTTTAGACCCATGATATTTCACCAAAGCCCCCCAACAGTGTTCCAAATTTTTTTTAAAAATGATAAAAAATACAACTGTAAAAAAAAAAAATAAATAAAAAAAAAGTACAGACCTGGTCCATTGCCCAACCACCCTATCCACTACCCTACTGACACTGTCCACTATCCTACTGACCATGTCCACTGCATTACTGACAAAATCCACTTCCATACCGACACCATCCACTGCTCTACTGACTGACACCATTCATAGTCCTACTGACACCAGTGACATAACTACCAGGGTCTGGGCTTGTGACCCTGCAAAACACATGCAACTGGGCCCTGGCATTCCACCACTGGGGGGAGGGGGCAAGATGGCAGGAAGGGGGCCTGCTGCAGATTTTGTGAAAGGGTTCTGCTGCAGAACCATAAAGAAGGGACACATGATTGGAGTAAATGGCCCCAGGGTCAGCGGGAAGGGCCATGAGCACCAGGCCTTGAACATTCTAGTTACGCCACTAGCCAGTACTGTGAACTTGCTTTAACCCCTTGTGTACTATGCTGCTTATAAATGTAATAAAGTAAAGTGAAAAACCACACAAATGTCACACATCCACAATTAAGCAAAGCAGCAAACACACCAGAAGGATATCCCCCTCTCAATCAGCAAATAAAAATTAAGTGTTGCGCACTCTCAAGCGGGCAACATACATAAATAAAAACAATAAATTAATACACAATAAAGTGCACTACATACACAAGTGATCACAATCCATAATGGACCCTATAGTGCTCAAAATCCACATATATAAAAAATATTGTCAGAACAGTCTTAATGAGTAAAGAAGGTTTCTTGAATGTGCAAATACTGGTGAAAATTCTTCATTCCATCCAAGAATCACCAAAGTGACTGGCCACCACCATATTTAAGCAAGTCAAAGGCTTACCAGATTCTCTGATCTCTTAATTATAGAAGGTCGAGTTGGGCTCAGTGTGAATATGACTTCCGTCAGACAGATGAACTATATGGGACCCAATGCTCTGCTCCAATATAATCAGCCGTTCCAGAATTAAAGATCATTGTTGGCTCATAAAAAACAATAAAGAGGTGCCTTTCATAGAGCAGTAAATTCAATTACTTTATTGAAACAAACAAGCTCCACCCGAATCGTTTCATCATAAACATCTTCTGGGGCTATGGCGAAACACGTCGGGTGGAGCTTCCCTTCTGACATGTGTAACAATTGATGCCTGTAACTTCAGCGCTGTTGTAAGTGCAATTTTGTTTGTCTCAATAAAGTAATTGAATTTACTGCACTATGAGAGGCACCTCTTCATTGTTTTTTTATGAGCCAACCCTGATCTTTAATTCTGGAATGGCTGATTATATATATTTTATACATGCGGATTTTGAGCACTATAGGGTCCTTTATGGACTGTTATCACTTGTGTATGTAGTGCGCGTTATTGTGAATTCATTTATTGTTTTTATTTATGTATGTTGTTCATAAGCACAACACTTAATTTTAAATTTGCTTATAAATGTACCATGGTAGGGAAGGGTAAAACACATACAAAACAGTACAAACACACCAGAGGCCTTCTCAGCTTGAATGGGCCTAGTGATAGCCATGCAGCCACTGATAGCTCTAAAGGTTACTTGACCACACAGGGTACGCTAGGAAGAGGGAAAAATAATTTTCTTCAAATGACAGATGAAGGTTTTCATTTTAAATTACCTTTTTTCAGGTGTTGTTAACCCCAACAGACAGAGTATTTTTTGCCTGTGCATCACAAGAGACATTTCTTGAGTGACAGTTCCAATGTGGTATTGCTGTTAATACATACAATAATAGAACTGAAAAAAGTTAAAGTTAGTAACGTATATACAGCCCATACCGATAAATGTTTAACATGCTTAAACATCCTCAGTGTGTGAGAACCACCCTTGTCCTTCAGTCCAGATGAACCCAAGGCACCTGCATTATATAAATCAACAGCAGAGTTTGGTTCAAGGCGACATGTTTTATTGTCTCCCACCAGCTGCCTTCTTCAGGTCATAGACAAGGATATCTTTTTCAGCACAGAAAGATCAACTTTAAAGTCACTGAAAAATATGTCTGTTTAGCTGACTTGGTATATAAAACATTTTAAAGTGTATCTAACTAAAGGAACGAAAATTTATTATATTGCAGCTTGCCAGGCTTACATCTGGTAGCTGCATCCGTTCGCTTTCTTCAGGCTTCTTTCCTTGATTTACACTTAGTGAACACACTTCCTTTTGAAGAGGAGAGTGACAACACTTAATAGAGGAGCAGTTTTGTCACCCTAGGACTTTAGGTTTGATAGGACTACAAAACACCTCCCTGTCTCTTATTATTTATTTATTTCAGGTACTTATATAGCACCATCAATTTACACAGCGCTTTTACATACATATATTGCACATCAGTCCCTAAGGAATGTACAATCTAAAGTCCCTAACTCACATTCATACATATACTAGGGCTAATTTACACAGGAGCCAATTAACCTACCAGCATGTCTTTGGAGTGTGGGAGGACATGCAAACTCCAGGCAGGTGGTGCCGGGGTTGGGATTCGAACCAACGCCCCTAGTACTGCCAGGCAGAAGTGCTAACCATTTAGCCACTGTGCTACTCTTCACCCCCATAACATAGCAAGGAAGGTACAAAGAAAGTTGGGAACAATACTAACTGATCAGATCTGTTTACAAGATCTGTGGCAGGAACAACAACTATTTTTGCATTTATTAAACACATACACTCAGCAGCCACTTTATTAGGTACACCTTGCTAGTTCCAAGAAAATATCCCCCGCACCATTACACCACCACCAGCCTGAACCATTGATACAAGGCAGGATGGATCCATGCTTTCATGTTGTTTACGCCAAATTATGATCCTACTCTCTGAATGTTGCAGCAACCAGACTGCCCATTGTCCTCTGATCTCTGACATCAACAAGGCATTTTCATCCACACAACTGCCGCTCACTGGATAGTTTCTCTTTTTTTGGACCATTCTCTGTAAACCCTAGAGATGGATCACAGTAGATCAGCAGTTTTTGAAATACTCAGACCAACTGGTCTGGCATCAACCACAATGCCACCTTCAAAGTCACTTAAATTCCCTTTCTTCCCCATGCTAATGATTGATTTGAACTTCGGCAAGTCATCTTCACCTCGTCTAGATGCCTAAATGCTTTGAATTGCTGCCATGTGTTTGGCTGGTTAGCAAGTTGTCTTACCAAGCAATTGAACAGGTATACCCAATACAGTGGCCAGTGAGTGTATAATAAAAGAGTAAATAAAGAAATTTATTGGTAAGGATTAAATAAATTTATGTTACATGTGTAGTACTTGAGTCTATGTTGTCTTTAGAATTAAAAGGTTAAAAATTGCGATCAGGTGGGCTTTTTATTGCAGAAGATACCTGCAATATACAGTCAGGTCCATAAATATTGGGACATCAACACAATTCTAACATTTTTGGCTCTATACACCACCACAATGGATTTGAAATGAAATGAACAAGATGTGCTTTAACTGCAGACTGTCAGCTTTAATTTGAGGGTATTTACATCCAAATCAGGTGAACGGTGTAGGAATTACAACAGTTTGCATATGTGCCTCCCACTTGTTAAGGGACCACAACTAATGGGACAATTGGCTTCTCAGCTGTTCCATGGCCAGGTGTGTGTTATTCCCTCATTATCCCAATTACAATGAGCAGATAAAATGTCCAGAGTTCATTTCAAGTGTGCTATTTGCATTTGGAATCTGTTGCTGTCAACTCTCAAGATGAGATCAAAAGAGCTGTCACTATCAGTGAAGCAAGCCATCATTAGGCTGAAAAACAAAACAAACCCATCAGAGAGATAGCAAAAACATTAGGCGTGGCCAAAACAACTGTTTGGAACATTCTTAAAAAGAAGGAACGCACAGGTGAGCTCAGCAACACCAAAAGACCTGGAAGACCACGGAAAACAACTGTGGTGGATGACCGAAGAATTCTTTCCCTGGTGAAGAAAACACCCTTCACAACAGTTGGCCAGATCAAGAACCCTCTCCAGGAGGTAGGTGTATGTGTGTCAAAGTCAACAATCAAAAGAAGACTTCACCAGGGTGAATACAGAGGGTTCACCACAAGATGTAAACCATTGGTGAGCCTCAAAAACAGGAAGGCCAGATTAGAGTTTGCCAAACGACATCTAAAATAGCCTTCACAGTTCTGGAACAACATCCTATGGACAGATGAGACCAAGATCAACTTGTACCAGAGTGATGGAAAGAGAAGAGTATGCAGAAGGAAAGGAACTGCTCATGATCGTAAGCATACCACCTCATCAGTGAAGCATAGTGGTGGTAGTGTCATGGCGTGGGCATGTATGGCTGCCAATGGAACTGGTTCTCTTGTATTTATTGATGATGTGACTGCTGACAAAAGCAGCAGGATGAATTCTGAAGTGATTCGGGCAATATTATCTGCTCATATTCAGCCAAATGCTTCAGAACTCATTGGACGCCGCTTCACAGTGCAGATGGACAATGACCCAAAGCATACTGCAAAAGCAACCAAATAGTTTTTTTAAGGGAAAGAAGTGGAATGTTATGCAATGGCCAAGTCAATCACCTGACCTGAATCCGATTGAGCATGCATTTCACTTGCTGAAGACAAAACTGAAGGGAAAATGCCCCAAGAACAAGCAGGAACTGAAGACAGTTGCAGTAGAGGTCTGACAGAGCATCACCAGGGATGAAACCCAGCATCTGGTGAGGTCTATGCATTCCAGACTTCAGGCTGTAATTGACTGCAAAGGATTTGCAACCAAGTATTAAAAAGTGAAAGTTTGATTTATGATTATTATTCTGTCCCATTACTTTTGGTCCCTTAACAAGTGGGAGGCACATATGCAAACTGTTGTAATTCCTACACCGTTCACCTGATTTGGATGTAAATACCCTCAAATTAAAGCTGACAGTCTGCAGTTAAAGCACATCTTGTTCATTTCATTTCAAATCCATTTTGGTGGTGTATAAAGCCAAAAATGTTAGAATTGTGTTGATGTCCCAATATTTATGGACCTGACTGTATCTTCTTAAAAAATAAAGTACACATACATGCCTGTTCGCTATCCCCTTTAGAATGTACACTGAGATGCAATATCTTTTTTCAAGAAATCTGTGTCCTGAAATCCCACTGACCCCCAAACATAACACACGATTGTGATCCAAACCACATTAGTAAACCCACCATGAAATGGCTCAAAAAGAAGAAATAGAGGGTTATCGAAGAAGAAATAGATGGTTTTGAAAGAGGCAGTTCCTGTAAGGAAACTCACAAACACCTTGCAACAAAAGAAACTTTGTATAGAGAAGTGGTCAAAAATTTCCCAGAGTTTATGTTGCAGTTATACAAATGCTTACAATAAGTTACTTCTTAGGGGCATTGGGGCAATACCAACTTCTGATGCCAAGCATGTACTTACGTTTTAATCTGTACACCAATATATCTATTATTATCGTTGTTGAATAAATGAGAGAGAAGGCATTTAGGCACTGTTTAAATAAAGATCTAATGTTTGCCAACTTAAATATGTTGAAAAAAGTCAACAATTTTCATGGGATGTACTTAACTTTTCACATGTATATGCAAAAGAGTGCCCGTTCATCAGGCTTAATGCAGCAAGCTGTGTCATTGTAGTGGAGGAGAATGCATAAGTGGTGGTGAGCCCTAAGGCATGCATCAATGCAGTGATAGTGAGGACAGAGGCGGGTGAAGTAGGGGCATGTGGATGAGGTGGTAAGCAGTGATGAGCTCAAGCATTTACAAACCCATCGGAACTATTCTGCTGTGAAGCTGTTAAAGCCAACAGCCAGTCATAGCCAGTCTCTATTGTACAGCGCTGAGCAAACCCTTTGGCGTTATATAAACTTGATAAAATAAAATAAATAGGTGGTAGAGACATTCCCTGCCCTACTGCCACATATATACGTGTCCTTTTCTTATGTATGGCTGTGGGGAATGTGTCCTCCATCTTTGACTGGTTGTCGGTTTTGACAGCTACCCAAAGCGTTAGCTTAGGTGGGTTCTAACTCATGTCCGAACACGTCTGAGCTCATCTTTAGTGGTGAGAACAGAGATGGAGGATGGGGGTCAGACACAGTGGTGAGAATGGGGGTTAAGGTACAGTTGGGGTGCAGGAAGAGGCTGGGGGTCAGCTGCAGTGGTGAGAGCTAATGGGGCAGGGAGGTTGGCATAAAAGTGGTGTGGTGTGGTGGGGTGGTTTCAAGCATGGTGGTGAGAAGGGGAGTGTAGGCACAGTGGTGATGAGAGGGTAGTTGTAGGCACAAAGTAAGTGGCACCTCTGTGAGGAGTGGGGTGATGAATTGATGGCATGAGCTGTTCCCTTCTATTAATCAGCTGCTGCAGATTAGTGTATTCTGACAGCAGCAGGTGCCGATGCCAGAATACATTACAATGTTTGTGTGTGTGGATGGAGTAATCTGTCTTTTTTCAATCAACCAGTGAGCTGCATGAAAAAGAACTAAATATGTATAGCCATCTTAAGCTGTGGTAGGTAAGGAGGTGGTGTGAGCTGACGGAATTAGAAAGTTAGAAGGCCCTATCCCATTCCTACTGGGTATGGCTGCTGTGGATGGTACTGGTCTACATTTAAATATTGATCCTATCAGTCATGTAGCAACACAATATTATTACCTTCCTACTCTGATTGCACATGTGCCAGGAATTGGTGCCACTATGGATTATCCAAAATATATTATTTATCACTTTATCACTTCTAAAGTGGAGCTGGCATTTAGTGGCCTTCATTGTGCTGCGATCTTTGCAGATACTGGCAAACAGCTCTCAGTCCCGGAAGGCTTCTTATAACTTTATAATTGCTGCTACTTGTCACATGATCTACTGAAGAGAGACGCATGTTATTAATGTTTGGAGACTTCCTGTGCTGGGACTAATTGCTGATATGTGCTGGAATTGCTAAAGGTTAGGGTAGATTAAGAGCAATGCCACTAAATGCTGAGTTCAGGTTACACTTCCTACACATGCACAGAACTCCATAGACTTCCATGGGGCTGGGAGACAGATCAGTCCCCTGGACCCATAAAAGTCTATGGGGCTCTACTGAACACACGCAAGCAGTGGGAAGTAGACAATGAACCAGTAGTTTTTATTAACAAGTTCAAGCTTCTAAAAAACATGAGAAGCCTTTTGAGCATATCATAACAGGATAAGGAACTGAAACTTACATGTACAGCGTTTAGTACTATAAGTACTATACATGTTACAATTGTAAATAGTCACATTTACAGGCCAGAGGTATGAACACCACATATTCCAGTCATAGTAGAAAAGAATATTTTTCATCAATTTTGATAAATACACACAGCAATGTAAATAATTATTTAAAAAAAAGAACTATGCAATTTAATTACATTGTATAATCCTTGGTATGCAAAGAAGACCTTTTTATTCTTTGAATATGTCTAGGCTGTTCAGATACCTGGTCTCCAATTTGGTTGTTATCAGTAGGAATAGGAAAAAATCATTTTTAAATTAAACTTCTAAAAAGTCCTTCTTAACAGATGCAAGGTGACTAGCATTCCATATGCCTTCATCAGAAGGTTCATAGGTGTAATTGTTGACTTGTCACTCTAAGTGGAATGGTAAATTTGGATTGTCCCTTCAATAAATCAGGCTTCTTATCTCGAACTAGAACAGCAGGCTTAAAGTGTGCTTCTCCTGCACCATGTTTCCGATCAGTATATTTTATGTCTTACATTTATCTTGTTGATTTTTAACAATCTTAGGAACTTATGATTTCATAGGCACTTTGTGGGAGCTGTACTGTATGTCTGCAACATGTAGTTTAGTGAAGATGTGTCTGCTATGTAGTAGTACAGCTTGTGATGTTTGTGTACTTTTTATGTCTACCTGTATCTGTAGACAGATATGTAATATCTCTGTAGTAAACACTTCCCAAGATTTTCCTGTTAGATTTGTAGTTGGAAGTCCTCTTCTGAATCTCTAAATCTTTCCATCTTTGGGGTTAAGGACATTAGATTGTAAGCTCCTTGAGGGCAAGGACTGATGTAAATGTACAATATATATGTAAAGCACTGCATACATTTGAAGTGCTATATACAGTAAGTACCAGGGGTGGACTGACAACTCATGGGGCCCCTGGAAAATAGGGGATCATGGGGCCCCTGGGTCCTTGCCCAAACTCAAAAAAGCCTATGATAAAGGTACCAGGGGCATCTCATGGGGTCCCCTACTGACCCCGGACCCTCGGGCAGTGCCCGAGTTTCCAAATGGTCAGTCCGCCCCTGGTAAGTACTTGTGGTTCTTTGTCAGACACTAGTTTCTTTTGTTTTTTTTAGCTGCTCAAGACTGTGGAGATATGTATACAGTATGTAATTACAATAGCAAACTATTATAATCCATCACTATTATAGCATATTTGTAAGTCTAATTTGCCTTGTTCATTCAATTGGTGATTCCTAGTGACTCTCATGTGTATGTTGTAAAGAGTGATCTCTCAAGTTATGTGGTTCTACTAAGCAATGAGTTAGCACACAATATAGTCATCAACTAAGGACATGTCTAATGCTGCAGTAAGGTTGTAGAACAGGATTTATTTTTTGAGTTTAGCTATTTGCTTTGTAGAACATCCAATAATTGTACTAGTACTGGCCTTGCAAGACAAGCTTGTGTGAACTAGGATACTGTAGCTGCATCTATGTCAGTAAATGCAACAACTTCAACATCCTCACCTGTGTACTAGGGTATAACTGCAACAAACAGTCAGCAGTAACATATTCCAGACACAGTTTATATTGTACAGTTAAAATTGAGGAGCCCTGCTGACTATCTAGCTGTAGCACCCTCCTAGTTAGCTAGGGGGAGCTAGAATCTAATTATTAGAGAGGAGGGATGAGTAGCAGCCTTGGTGTAATAGTAAGGAGGTCAAATTGCGGTCAGGGCTGAGAGGCTCTGCAGGCCAGCCCCTCTGGAATTTCCTCCTGCTCTAGAGCTTTGGAGGAAGGTCTAATGGTAGTGGGCGTATTGGAACAGTGGTTGGCCTGAACTCTTGAAGGATCCTGGCCAATCCCCAGCAGAATGCTTGGAAAGGGGCTGGGACAACATTTAACTTCTGGTTCACATATGTGCGGCCGTGCAGGCTGCGATTTGCACGAGCATGAGAGCCCATTCATTTTAATGGACTCCCATGCCCTGGGACACACAGGGAAGAAGTCCCTGCACTACTTGGGAAATCAAAGCCCACACGGGAACTGAGGTTCCAAGTATAGCTGCGATTTCCAGTGCGGGCAGCGTGCCATTTGAATTAATGGCTCCCGCCTGCGGGTCCCGATTCCTCTGTGTGGGTGGTGCGGCTGAAGGTAGTTGTGCGGGCCCCACAGGGGCACCACCTGCACAGATGTGAACTAAGCCTAAGAGTTTCTGAGCTTGCTCAGTTGCAGAGAGAGTTCGGGTGGAAGACAGAGAGGAAGATGTGAGGTTGAAGGTAGGAGCCTGTGAGGGGGCCCAGATAGAGAGAGGAACTCACCTACAGGCAGTAGAGCTGGAAAGGAAGAAAGCTCAGAGATTCACTCCAGAGTGAGGACCACCTGTGCAGCAGGGAAGGAGCAGCCCAGCTAAAAGGCATGGTAGCAGCCACCAACCCATTAACGGTACAAGAGAGGATCTGAGTGAGTACCCCTGCACTCCCTGTGAGGATAGGGGAAGGAGTACTCTGGTGGGAAACCAGATTTGCCACCTACATGGAGCTGTCCATTTCTTAAAGCGTCAGGAACCGGATCCCCTGTTCAGGGATACCTCCAGATTGCTGAGTGAAAGAAGAGGAGTTCATCTAGGGTTTTTGGTGATATATTAGGAGATGTTGGCTATCACTCCAACAGAGCCTGTATTGCAGTGAAGGCTTGTAAATAGTTCCAGGAAGTTGTCATCAGTTCACCAGTTCCCTTGGGCATCCTGTACACCCCTAACCCTATCCCAGTTCAAATCCCCTAAATGAAAATAACAAAACCAAAGCTCAAAGAATGATTTCTGACTCTGGATGCAAGCCTGTGTGAAGTTGCATGTTGCCTGGCTGTGCAGGACTATAGGGGGACCCAAAACTCCTAAGGGGGTAGTGCTGCATAGCTATACGCTTGTCCTTGTCCCTTTGTGATAAACAGAGTAGGTAAAGCACTTGTCCAAAAGGTAATCCATCTCACATACTGGTATGTTCTCCATTTTTCCACTGTCCAAACACATTATGGCTTTTTCTACAAAAGACCTCTTTAATAAACAGCAACAGTTTTCTCTACCTGGTCCATATGACACTGCACGAAGGCCATAGATTGAAGCAACGGTAGTAACAATAGTAGCCCTCCTAACCCTCCTGTATTGAACTGTATTGTTGCTGTATTGTCTCCCGTTATATTGTAAAGTGCTGAGCAAACTGTTGGCGCTATATAAATCCTGTATTATAATAATAATAATAATAATAATAATAGGTAGAAAAGGATCAAATAATGCCAGTGCTAGACTGTTTGCAAGCTATTTAACTGTTTCAAAGCTGTGCTGGGCAGTCCCTGACCAGACCATATGTACATATCCATGAAGTAATGCTCTCAATGGCTCCTCAACTGAGGCAAAATAGGGAATAAATTTGAAATACCATGAAGTAAGCCCTAAGAATGCGCACGATGGTCTGAAAGCTTTCACATGCTCAGGATCTGGCACTCTTGTGATATAATGTGAGCCAGAAATGGCAGCTGGGATTGGCTAATCCAGCATTTGGAAAAAATAATTTTCATTCCTGTAGATTCAATGTGCCATACAAAATGTATGGCTCAAATCACACCACACAGACATTTGCATGCATTTCACATGGGAATGCAGTGTGATTCCTGTGCAACTTACATGCAGTGTCCCGTACCGCATAGTGTGAACCTGGGCTTAATCTTCATTTCGTTCTGCTTTTTTAAATGTATTTTTCCCTTTACTTCTTTTGGATGTACTGACATTGCTGTGCAGCAATACTGGCACTGCAAGTTAGGCCGAATGGGCTCTATCAAATGCAATTGCTATTTTTAAATGTTACCTGGTATTATGAGTAGGGAAAAAAATGTTAGTGGCTTCCACCTGTAAATCCATTCCTGTTTTGGGGGTTGTCTCATTGTTGCCCATCTAGTGCACCTGTTGTTAATTTCATTAACACCAAAGCAGCTGAAACTGATTAACAACCCCCCCTGTTACTTAATTGACCAGATGAATATCCCAGGACTTTAACTGACTTGATGCTTTACTCTGATTAAAAACTGTTCCTTTAATTTTTTTGAGCAGTGCATTTAGGTGGTCTAGGAATTTAATTCCTGTGTTTTTAGATCAGCCTCTTTCTCATATGACCAGGATGTCTGACCACCTAATCCTTGGGCTATTAAAATTATTATGATCCAAAAGCTTGAATTCCATAGTGCATTACAAAGTGTAAGTCCCAGCCAAGTACTCAGGTGAGCAGTTTATATTGTGTTTCAGTGTATACACTTTGAAGACTGATGCTCTTAGATGTTCCTCACATTTTATGCCCCTCTTTAATGTATGCTAGGACTCAGTTAATGCAATCTGTGGGAGTACTGAAGTCTGCCTTAGTTGGAGTACTGATAATTTATGTCATAGTGACCAGGGCTTTTTTTATCAGAGAATAGGTGCAGGATATCCCTCCTCTAACTCACCCCTTGTCTCTGTCCCCTACGCACCTCTGAGCACCATCCCTTGGTTTCACCCCTACTCACCTCCCAGTACCACCCCTTTTAGACCCCCCCCACAAAATTGGACCCCCACAACGAACCACCCCAGCAACATTAGATCCCTCGCAGCAACAACAAATCTCCCAGCAACCAGCGTTAATAGACTTTCCAGCAGCTAGCAACAGAAGACCTCTCCCTCAACAGAAGATCCCTCTCAGCAACTATTGACCCCCAACAACAACTGACTCACCACCAGCAACAAATTTATCCCCCAACCAGCAACAATATACCCCCATGCAAAAAAAAGGATCCCCTCCAGTGACAATAGATATCCCAGCATCCAGCATCAATAGACCTTCCAGCACACCCCAGAACCCCTGGCCATTACATACAGTCAGTGCTGGAGGTGCCTGAACTGTATCCCCCCATGTTCCCACTGAGGAAAAGCCCTGGTAGTGACCTTGGTGATTGTTGACCTTGCTCTCCCTCCATAACACGGGCAAATTGTTTATACATTTCATTAGCAAACAGATGGAATCGGGTGTCTGTGTCACACAGAATCCTGTAAAATTGGTGAAACAAATGACAGGTGAAATCTGTAGTATGAAGATATCAAAATTCAGATTTCCCTAAATTAGTTACTTCATGTTACTACAATCTGCCCATTTATCTTTGCGCTTATTTTTTACAAAAAAAGTCCTTTTTTCAACCACACCTACTGTAAGTAAAGGCTTGCCCATCTCTTTTATAATAAGTTGAAGAGGAAAAAAAAAGTAATTTTAACCACTCCCATTTTGGAATAGTATCTTTACTTGAAGCTCTCTTCCTCTTCAACTCTTCTTCTGGTCACAGATGATCTCTGATGATGCAGAGAGTGATGTCATTGCCACTTTCTACATATTTACACTGTGAGTGGTGGGCACCATCCAAGGATGTCCATGACATACTGCACTCACAGTATGTCACCCAGCATCATTCAACACAGAAGACTGAGGACATCTTGTGGCAAAAAAAAAACATAAATACTGTTGTGGGCAGAACAATAGAGGAGGTGGTTAATGAAGCTTTTTCAAGCTGCTGGAAAAAAAATGCTTGGGGTTGGAAATTAATGTTTCTGCTACAACTGCTTACTGTAGTAAACTAGTTTATTTGTATAACTGTATAGTTCTGTTTAATTTTACATAATGTTTTTCAAATCTAAAATGTTTCATCCTAAACCAAGACTGCTTATAAAGAGAATGTTTATGTCCTCTAGTAATGGGATTGTCAGCTAAAGGACTGAGCACATTTAATACCAAGGGGTTTTTGTCATTCATCTGTCTTTGCATTGCATTTAACAGCTTGCTCATTCAATCCTAGATTAAGGATGTAGAAACTTCAAAGTAAAAATGAAATACGCTTGTGTAATGGTTAAATAGGGTCTATTAAGTTTCTAATATTACTATCATGCGTTTAGAATGCATTATACATACTAGCTTGTTTAGAGCAGGTTATAGACATACCATGAACACACAAATATTGTATTTGTGATGGATTTTCTGTTTTTTTTTAAACAAATACATTATAATGCCCTCTCTTTTCCATACATTCAGGACACTTAATTTCTGAAAAAAAAGACTTACTGTGCTACAGGCATTGTTTTTGTGGAAACCATCAATACAGTGCACATTGCATTTTCCAAAGGGTACACAATCATTTTAGTATGGCGCCACTACTGTAGAGCCCCACTCATGTTATAGCACTTTTGTGATTTTACTGTTCCAGTGCATACATTGACCACTTTTAGTCTCCATTTGAAGCTCATATGACAGGTTGACAAGGCAGGAGCACAACAGGGACAGAGCATTGTCATCCTATAACAGAAAGTGAAACAAGAACCTTCACAGCAGGATTGGCCTGTATTATTTGAATTACATTAGCAGATTTAAAACTATTGGAAATAGGGTTCCCACCTCATCCTTTTAAACCAGAACACATATTAATTACACAGGTTCTGAGGCTAATTTCATGCAGGTAAGGCACTAAGTGAGTTTAATTACCACCTTAATCAGCCACAAAACCAGTATAATTAATATGTGTTCAGTTTTAAAGGGATGAGGTGGCAACCCTAATTTGGAAATTACCTTAAAATTACAATATGTTAAAGCTTATATGAGATTTTAGTGTCTGGGTTTATATAAACTTTAAACACGGTGGCAGTGTTGCGCCTTGCCACCATGTATAAAGAGTTTATGACCCAGGATTTTCATCCAGGCAGGTTGAGGGACTCCAGAGGGTTTGTGTCATTCAGAAACTGGCTTTTCAGTTTCCTTATTGGTTGGAACCTGGAGCCGGAAGAATTCATAGAGATTTGGGAGGGATGATATCTTCAATCCTGGTTTTGTGTTTTGTGAGCAACTGGCACATTGATTGTGCAGGTGTTTTTTGTACAAACCTGACCATGGTTCTGGACTCCCCCTTGGCAGACAGAGGAAGTCTCTGCCCAGGAGTTAGGAGGCCTTTACCTAGAAAGGTGGGAGCTAGAGCAGCAACGAGCTGCAAGCTGTGTGCAGAATTCATGAAAAGATTGTCTGGAGGACACAGAAAAAAGACTCGAATGGTAAGGCCTGAGCAGTGCTCCATGTGTAAGCCAGAAGGCTGAATGTATATTTCCTTTGCAAAAGAAAGAAAAGCTGAACAACTCCTGCAAGGGAAGTCATTGCTTGTGATTTTGGGAACTTTGTTTTAATAAAATTGGGCAAGAAAAGCCCTTAAAAGAAGAAAAGCGAGTGGTTGTGTTCTTAAAAGCTCTATCATTTGAAGTGGGTTCCCAGAACACTTATTACAAACACAATCTAAATATCAATAACATAATGTGCAGGTTGAACCAAATCATTAACTAAAAGTGAAACAACCATGTAAGACCAAATATAGCAAGAAATATACCAGGATTACTTACCTTTAAAATTGGAAGCTGTCCATCACTGCTATCAGTTCAGAACTGGTAGAAACCACTAGAATCCTGAAACATCAAACTAGAGTCCCGAGAAGTCTTATCAGTAGTTTTCATTATGGAACCTTTGCAACCAAAACAACAATTTCTCTGGGGTAGAAATAAATCCTACACAAAAACGCAATAGCTTAAATGCAGACAGAATGGCAGCAGGTGCACTAGATTGATGATTCAAACTGCGAAATATAAATATAAAGTAGCTTATCTTCCAAATGGCTTGGAAAATGTACCTGTATGGATGTCTGCCAGCAACTGTGAAGCATGGTAAAGGTCCTTTGCAGGTTTGGGGCTGTATTTCTGCTAACATGCCTGGTGAGCAGTCAAATCAATGACCTTCTCACAGCTGAGAAATACATGTAGATTCTTAGCCAACATGCAACACCTTTGACATGTCTGATTGTATTCAGCTTCATTCGGGAGAGTTCGTCACAGACATAGATTTTTTCCATTTATTATGCATCATTTTCCCCTGACCCATACTACACATCTGGGTTGGACAAATATCCCACTGTATTTTTACAGCTGGCACCACCAACTGTCAAAATACCTGAACATTGCTTGCATCTGATTAGATGCAGTTGCTGTTTAGGTTTTCTGCCTGGCTTCTTTGATTTTTTTGAGTTTTGAGGGATGTCGGGTAGGAGGCAACTGACAGGGCCACCCACTCAATGAATTTTACCCAGTTTATCAGGAACTGAGTAAAATTCGAACAGTGTATGGACAGCTTTAGTCTGTAGTGGAATTGTGGAACATTCTCCAGGGTGCTTTGACTAATCTAATATCTACGTAGCATCAAGAACTGTATGCATGTGTACCCACGTTACTGCTGTGATCACACCAAATATTGATTTAATTTATGTATTTTCCTCATTTCCTGCATTATTTGTAAAATGATTGATTGAGAAGAAATATTCATATTACTTTGAAAGTATTCCTGCCTTACAGTCTATGACCTTTGTGCAGTACTGTATATATAAATCATTTATACATAAATAAAATGAGGGAGAGATCTCTGTAGATACATAAAAAATATATAAAAATAATATATACATATGGAGAGACAACAAGAACATATGAATCATTGACCAACATTCATATTTCTGCAGGAGCTCTGTTTGTGCTCAGCCCTGTTCTCTCTTGCTAAGCCATACCCTCTTGCTTGCCTCCAACCTGCTTAAAGTGATATTAAAAGCAGTTTTTTTTTATAACAAACATGTCATACTTACCTGCACTGTGCAGTGGTTTTGCGCAGCGCAGCCCCAATCCTTCTCTTCTCAGGTCCCTCGCTGGTGCTCCTGTTCCCTCCCTCCTGCTGAGTGACCCCAGAGCAAAAAAATTGCTATGAGGGCACCAGGGGCGGACTGACAACTCATGGGGCCCCCGGGCAATAGGGGATCATGGGGCCCCTGTGTCCTTGCCCAAACTCAAAAAAGCCTATGAAAAAGGTACTAGAGGCATCTCATGGGGCCCCCTACTAACCCTGGGCCCTCAGGCAGTGCCTGAGTTTTCAAATGGTCAGTCCGCCCCTGGAGGGCACCCAAGCAGGCTCACTCCTGAGCCACTGCTCTGTATGTGCATTCATACACAGAGCCCCACCCTCCCTCTCCTCATTTGCTCACTGGCTGTAATTGACAGTAGCTGCTGTCTCAGCCAATGAGGAGGGAGAGCCCACAGGGAGCGGAGGCTCTTGTGCACATCGCTGGATCGCAATGGGGCTCAGGTAAATATAAGGGGGGGGGGGCTACTGCACACAGGAGGATTTTTACCTTTATGCATAGAATGCAATCGCTTTAAATATGGCAGATTTTTTTCCAGTCCCACTTCCTCGGTGAATATGACATTGCCTAAACCCACCAACCACCCCCCTGGCTACAGCCTCCTGTGGAAATGTCACACGTCCCAGAAGGCTACAGGACTCATCTCACATTAGTCACCGATCCCACACATGTGCAGTAGGGAGCTGGTTGTTAATAATCATGAAGTATCTGCTGACTTTGAATTTTCCCATCCCTGGTACAGTTTATAGCCCAGACATAGATGTTCTATCCCGTCCCCACTCTAACCAAAGTAGTGCTGAGAGAAACAAAACAGTTGCCGTTGCTGGCCCGCTGCTGAAAATGCTAGTTGCCTGACTTGTTCTATGGCCTCAATAGTGTGGATCACTGACCCAGAACAAGCTTGCAAAGGGGGGCTTCTGACTTATTTATTACAGGTACTTATATAGTGTCTTCAATTTACGCAGCACTTTCACATATACACTGCTCAAAAAAAATTAAAGGAACACTTTTTAATCAGAGTATAGCATCAAGTCAATTAAACTCCTGGGATATGGGGGTTGTTAATCAGTTTCAACTGCTTTGGTGTTAATGAAATTAACAACAGGTGCACTAGATGGGCAACAATGAGATGACCCCCAAAACAGGAATAGTTTTACAGATGGAGGCCACTAACATTTTTTTCCCTACTCATCATTTCTGACTGTTTTTCACTAGTTTTGTATTTGACTAGGGTCAGTGTCACTACTGGTAGCATGAGGCGATACCTGGACCCTACAGAGGTTGCACAGGTAGTCCATCTTCTCCAGGATGGCACATCAATACGTACCATTGCCAGAAGGTTTGCTGTATCTCCCAGCACAGTCTCAAGAGCATGGAGGAGATTCCAGGAGACAGGCAGTTACTTTAGGAGAACTGGACAGGGCCATAGAAGGTTCTTAACCCATCTGCAGGACCAATATCTGCTTCTTTGTGCAAGGAGAAACGGGATGAGCACTGCCAGAGCCCTACAAAATGACCTCCAGCAGGCCACTGGTGTGAATGTCTCTGACCAAACAATCAGAAACAGACTTCATGAGGGTGGTCTGAGGACCTGATGCCCTCTAGTGAGCCCTGTGCTCACTGCTTGGCACCATAGAGCTCGACTGGCATTTGCCAATGAACACCAAAATTGGCAGGTCCGCCGCTAGTGCCCTGTGCTTTTCACAGATGAGAGCAGGTTCACCCTGAGCACATGTAACAGATGTGAAAGGGTCTGGAGCAGCTGTGGAGAACATTATGTTGCCTGTAACATCATTCAGCATTACTGTTTTGGTGGTGGGTCAGTGATGGTCTGGGAAGGCATATCCATGGAGGGACGCACAGACCTCTTTAGGCTAGACAATGGCACCCTGACTGCCATTAGGTATCGGGATTAAATCTTTGGACCCATTGTCAGATACTACACTGGTGCAGTGGGTCCTGGATTCCTCCTGATGCACGACAATGTCTGGCCTAATGTGGAGAGAGTATGCAGGCAGTTCCTGAAGCATGAAGGAATTCATACCATTGAATGGCCCCCATGCTCTCCTGACCTAAATCTGATTTTTTGGTCCATCCGATGCTGCCAGGTTGTACCTCAGATTGTCCAGGAGCTCAGTGATCCCCTGGTCCATATCTGGGAGGAAATACCTCAGGACACCATCCGTCGTCTCATTAGGAGCATGCCTCGACGTTGTCAGGCATACATACAAGCACATGGGTGCCATACAAACTAATGAGTATCATTTTGAGTTGCTGCAATGAAATTTAACCAAAATGAACTAGCCTGCTGCATAATTTTTTCACTTTGATTTTTGGCGTGTCTTTGCATTAAGTCCTCTGTAGGTTTATCATTTTTTCATTTCCATCAAATGATGGGGCATCCTTATGTTCCTAACACATTACCCAGTCCATATCAGTATAGATATCCAGCATGATCTTTTTCCCCATTGTGATCCGATGTGTTCTCAAAGTGTTCCTTTATTTTTTTGAGTAGTGTATATTATATATTCACATCCGTCTCTGCTCTCAAGGAGCTTACAATCTAAGGCACATAACTCCCATTCATACATATACATACTAGGGCCAATTTAGACATGAACCTACCAGCATGTCTTTGGAGTGTGGGAGGAAACCAGAGTACCCAGAGGAAATCCACACAGGCACAGGGAGAACATGAAACTCCAGGCAGGTAGTATGTGGTTGGTAAGTGAACTGACAACCCTAGTGCTGCTAGGCAGAGGTGCTAATCACTTAGCCACTGTGCTGCCCCAACTATCCTGAACTACTTATTCCAAGGCAGTGAATGAGTTCAGCAATGACAGCTAATAAAATTATGGAATATTAAAGCTGGGCTCCAGTACACTCAGAAAGAATCTCTTACACTGGGGCTATGCCTACACTGCAAGGGTTGATTGCCTGATTAGGCCTAGGGGACATACAAAAGAAGATTTACTTACTCAATCCTTGGTTCCTCTATGCTGTTAGACCCGTCCCAGTGTGTCTTCTTCCCCACACTCCACAAGTCTAAGCTCCTGGCATCATCAAGATCAATGCAAGGTCCACAGCCCTACACTGGATGTGATGACACTAAGGGACAGTCCAATGCTGGACTGTATACCGCCAGAGTGTATAGGAGCACTGTCTACCAGTGGAGGAGTAGGTAAGGTAAAGTGCTTTTCTCCTTCCCTGAGTAAGTAAGCAGTTAATCTTTGCAGTACAGGTGGAGGCTCCACTGCAAGGAATAATTTTTAGGTTTCCCAGAGTTGAACTTTCAGCTACTAAAATGTGAAAGTTGTCTGAAAATATATTCACTATAAACATTGCAATGACTCAAAATATGACTTCACTGAAAATCCGCTCTACTTTCCATTGAAATGTGTTAAATTATTACATAACATCACAAATCTGTAAGATGTTGCATACTATGACAGCTACAAATGGGCTTAATGTATAATACAGACCTGGAGGCTAGTGTTTCAGCAGGACTTTGCATAAACTTCATGCACACAAAATGATATGACAGCACCCTCTGTTGGTAAGTTATATGAACAGCAGGCATTTTCACCTTAAAACCAAGCATTTCCTGGCACTTTTTCTTTACATGTAACAATTAGTATTTCTTTCTAGAAAATGTCTTAGAACCCCCAAATCATTATATATTTTTTTAAAATCACAGGCCATAGAGAATAAATTGGTGGGTCTTGCAATTATTTAGGTCACACAGTACTTGTGCATCGGTTTTTCAAACGCAATTTTTTTTTAAGAAATACACCAAAGACTTGTAATGACACTGGTGCTCTTAATGGATTATTAAGACTAATAGGCTACATGCACTTCCTATTTTGAATTTTGTTGTAATACTATTATGATGGCTGTTTTAAAAAAATGGGACCTCCACAACTAAATATGAACGACTATGGGAACGACTTTTTCCAATGTCCAGATGAAGCTCGTGGTCACGTGGGTGAAACACGTTGATATACGCAAAGTTAATGAGCATTGGGCTCGATCTATACAAGCAGTATTTTGTATGCTGCCCCGCTGACCACATACTTAATGGTGGACTAATACTGCTCATGTAAAAGCACGTGATGACCAAAGCAGTTAGCTACGCGCAGCATTAAAGACAGGAGGATATCGAGAAGAGAGGGAAAGGAAAATGCCCAAGGGAGACAGGACATATAACACTGAAGTGGTGAGAACCCGGGGAAGATTCTGAGTGAAAGCGTTAGGACTTCCATCTGCTATCCTAAAGAGCCGGACTGTTGTGCTGGATGGATTGCTTGTTGCTGAGCTAATGCACTGATGCATGGCTATGCTTGACTAAGGCACAACAGATGTCATCGTGCCAATGTGCTAATAATCGCTATGCTGCCCCAAACCCTTCACCCCAACACCATTTTTTGGAGACAAATTGGCTGTAGCGGCCATTTATTAACAAATAATCATATATAACAAATATTCCTTAAAGCAAAAACAATGTTAATGATAACAGAAAGGTTACTGATCTTTGGAGGCACAAAGTATTGAATATCCACTTTGTATCTGAATAACTACTTACAAGGTCTCCAGCCGCACCACACCAACTCGAGGACAAACCCAATTCTACAGATACTTCTCAGTTCAACCTACCAGTTAACCCACCATTAACTGACATCCCACTGGGGACTCCTTACATAGATCTCTAATGTGATAATCACAGCAGAGTTTCAAAAAGCCTTCAAAGACCCCAACTGCCTTGTTGAAATAGCCAACCAATAGAACAGGATGCAGTACAAGAGGCAGGAGGGTGGGAACTTTCTTCTTCCATGGCTCTTCTCTTCTATTCTATTCTCTTCTCTTCTCTTCTCTTCTTACTGTCCCACCAGAATACCCTCCTTGCAGCCCCTCCTCTCCTAGAAAGACACCAATCACCATAAGTACCTTCCCACTGCACTATTTAAATTAACCCTATCTCTCCCTGATTCCCCTGATGCCCAGTCATGTTAGCCCTTCGCTTTTTTTTTTTGCGGGCTATACTTTATCTACACAGAACTGCCTGAGTTGCTTTCTAGTCTCCTGCTGCTAAGTTCTCTGTCTAAGCTGTCGATCCATATGGTCTAATTGACCCAGCTTGCTGATATAGTGGCTGGCTCTATTCACTTGTTCATAGCCAGAGAATATGACTGACTGTTGCAACAAATAGAGGCACCAGCTAAACTTGTATTGATTAAGCCTCTTGACATCAAGACTGACTTATGTTAACTCTATTGCAGCACTGTGGCATACTACAGAGTTTAGGACTGCTTAAGTAGCCATGTCAAATGGGTAATTTCAGGCCGTGGTCCATTACTGAATATGGAAATTATATGAGTCTGCATATGTGCCTATTTTGGAGGATTTTTATGACACTGTTCAGCATTTTTGTTATGAACATTACCCTAGTTTAGCACTCTCTTAGTCAGCTAGGGGGAGCTAAATTTCAATTGTTAGTGAGGAGGGCTGAATAGCAGACTGGTTGTGATAGCTAGCAGGGTCAAATTTGGATCAGAGCTGAGAGGCTCTGCAGACTGGCTCTCTGAGACTTCCCCCTGCACTAGAACTTTAAAGGAAGTTCTAGAAGCAGTGGGCGGATGTAGAAGTGGCTAGTTTGCACTTCCAAGGGATCCTGGCCAGGGGCGGACTGACAACTCATGGGGCCCACGGGCAATAGGGGATCATGGGGCCCCTGTATCCTTGCCCAAACTCAAAAAAGCCTATGAAAAAGGTACCAGGGGCATCTCATGGGGCCCCCTACTGACCCCGGGCACTCGGGCAGTGCCCGAGTTTCCAAATGGTCAGTCCGCCCCTAATCCTAGCCAATCCCCAACAGGAGGCTTGGCAAGGGATCAGGACAGCCCTTAAGAGTAACCAAAAAATGTATATTATATAGGGCATGCTTGTTGGAGCCCAACCTCTGTAGCAGTAGGAAAAAGGTGCCATATGGATATCAGGGATGGATGGATGGGAGCACTAACACTGAGGCAGCTAATCTTAGAGTGGAAGCAAGACTCTAATGCAGTAACAAGAAAAAGAGAGGAAGGTGCTTCTAAGTGCAGTATTGACAATTTATTTAGTAAACAATGGATAAATTGCACTTACAAGATAAATAGTTAAAAAGACTCATCGTGTGGTAATTAAATCCAGGTGGGACATCCAGCTGTCCATCAGCAAACTCTGTCTATAAGATCAGGAAGTAGAGTCCAGGATGTGCCTGTGCATCAAAAATTAAGCTAGGAGAGCAGAGTCGGATGTAGGAGGTGAAGGGGGTGGTAATGCATTTCGGAGCATGCTCAATAGGCTCCTTCTTCAGACCTCAAGAAGAAGAAGGAGCCTATTGAGCATGCGCCGTAATGCAATTTATCTATTGTTTACTAAATAAATTGTCAATACTGCACTTAGAGGCGCCTTCCTCTCTTTTTCTTAAGAGTAACCAAGCTTGCTCAGCAGCAGGAGAGTTCGGATGGAAGCTGGAGACGAAGTGAGGCTGGAGAGCAGGAGCCTGGGAGGGGGCCCAGATGGAGATCGGCTCACCTATAGGCAGAAGGCCTTGGAGGGAGAAAAGCTCAGGACTTCACCTGCCCCCAGAGAGAGGACCACCTGTGCAGCAGGAAAGGAGCTGCCAAACTAGAAGGCCTGGTAGCAGCCACCAACCCACCAGCAGCACAGGAGAAGGACTGAGTGAGTAGAACTGCACCCCCTGGGCCAGTAAGGGGAAAGAGGCACTCTGGTAGGAAAATGGATTCGCTTTATTACCCAGGACTATTTCACACTGTAGTGGCATGCACTTGATTCCCTGCCCAGAGATTCACCCAGTACAGCTGGATGAGGAAAGGATTCATCTGGGGTCCGGGGTGATATTATAGGAGATGCTGACTAGCTCTCCAGAAGAATTTTATACTGTAAGGACTTTTACATTGTTCTGGAAGATTGTCCTCTGTTGCCATTACCCTTGGGCATCCTATACACTTCTTACCCCACCCAAGTTAAATCTTCTAATACAATCCAAAAAAACAAGCTCAAGGACTGATTACTGTCTCCTGGATGCAAGAAAATGTGTGTCACCTGGCTGTGCAGGACTATAGGGAGACCTAAACTTCAGTGACTCCTAAGGTGGTAGCGCTACATAAATAAGACATCACTGCTGGTTATGTGCTGCTTCCTTATGTTTAAAGCACTCATTTCCAAGACCGACACAGTAACACAGTGAATTCTGCTGATAGTTTTTCCCTTGTGCATTTAGCCTGGCTTCAGGCATAACTGGTGGTCAGATAGGTCACTCTGGATTAATTGCTCTAACATTTTGGCTTAGCCACTAATCAACTGCTGAAAAATGTATAAATGACAGTGTGCTTGTATGTGATGGTAGCCAGGGCTCAAGTGGTCTGAAGGTTTTAATGTTGTCACTTCTTGATTTTAATGGTGATTGGGGGATTTTTTAATGCCTTTATGGCTAAATGATGCTTTTTGATTTGTGATCTCAATAAAGTTTTTCTACTGGCTACACTGCTGTTGGTCCTCTAGTGAAGCTACGTTGGTGTATTGTCCTTCTTTGGCCTCCTGGGTGCTATTAGAATTGCGCTTTTTGCTTAAGAGGAACCCCAATAATTTGTTTAGTGACACAGTGAGCAGCTGTCTTTGGACTGTTGATTGAGGTCCCCCTATATGGGATTATACACCCTTATTTTACAATCTTGTTGTTTAAATAGATACCAAACATGTCACTCTTTATAATTGTGCAACGGTGAGAAACAGCGTAAATTTTACTTTCCATTGACAATGCTTTAAAAGCCTCTACAGGTCACCACTTTAGATTTACACAGGAGATCTGGTGCTAGAATTACTGCCCATGATCTGCCATTCATGGTGATACCTCGCATGTGGGGAATGATTGCTGTTTGCGTGTGTGCGGAACCAACGCGTGTGTTTTCCTTTGCGCTCAAGCACGGGGGGGGGACTGGGGCACTCTAAATATTTACTTATTTTTAAATTATTCTTACATTGTCACTTTAATTTTTTAATTAGTTTTATTGTTATTGCAGGGAATATAAATATCCCCTGTGATGGCAATAGTCAGTGACAGGTATTTTTATGGAGATATCTGAGGTTCATTAGACCCCAGATGTCTGCTCTGCCCATAAAAGCATTTGATCACACCAAGATTGGTGTGATCAGATATTTTTTCCTTTTTACAAATTGTGCTGTTTATATCCAGGGAAACTGGAAGTGATGTATACTCATCGCTATATCATAGAGGCAATCAGAGCCATTCTGGTCTCTGTTTGCCTCTATGATCAGCTAGTGGAAGCACTGGCTAGTTACTCGAGTCTCCCGGTGGGAAGTGTGAGCCTGATTAAACCGTGGAAGGTGACAGGAGGGGGATATCCCCTTCTGCTGCTTGTAAAAGTGATCCAGTGACTAATTAACCTCTCAGATTGCTATTTACAAGAAATCTGACTATCGGCTCTGAAAAACGATGCCAGGATGAGTACACCGCTGGAGCTGAAGTGGTTAATAACAACATCCAGCAAACAGTAAAACCACTGTAAACTAATATGCAGTCCAGAATACCTTGCTACTATGATTATCGGACTGCTACTAGGCAGAGTTGAAGGACATCTATGGTCACAGCATACATTTCATTTTATAACACCTTCATTGTAATAACAATACATACAAAACTTATATATGGCAATCAAATATGATCTGCCTTAAAAATCACCATTCACATTGTGAGTTGCTTGTCTGTTGACCATCTCTTTCCACAACTTCCTGGATTCTCTGCAAGATTTGCAGCTTCTCCTCCTCCATTTCTAAGGACTACATATCCCATGGTACCTGGCTGATTCCTGTACTAACTCCGCCTCCTGAGACTCCTCCTCTCAGCACCTCTGTAGTTCAGAAGGCAGGCTCTGTGAAATGTGACTACTCACAGCACATAAAGAATATGTGTCACAGAATTCAAGAAAGTAAATGTGTAGGGATATTCACAAAGTACACAATTTAAAACCATACAGAGTAATAGGAGCAGGCTAGAAATAATTGAAATACAATGTGTTACATAGATACACTAAGTCACTTCTGGGATAGTAATACAGGAATATAGCCTTTTTTTCTGGAGAATTCAGGGGATTTGCTGGTAATGATCAGATTTGCAGCTCTAAAAGCCACTACCTTAACCTGCCACTTTGAATCACACTTTTGTTCTCTAGTGTGAATGCAGGAAGAGAAGACAGGGCCACTAGAGATGGGCACATTGCTGGACTGAGTGAGGACTAAGGGGATGAGGAGGTGATACAAATACTGGGACATTTTTTGCCTAATGCAGGGAATTAATTAAACTATAAATATATAATATAAAAATGTTCTAGCTTTAGAACCAATTCATGAGAAAAAAGTATGATTGTGGGGTGGGTCGAGGTAGTGGAGATTACAGCTGGGACATTAGATGGCCCTTTAAGCTCACCTCCTCTTCCTAATTTCAGGATTTTTCCATTGGGATTAATCCTTAAGAAAGAACCAGATTCTTTTAGGGTGATACACCATTTATCCTAGGTATGTTTTTTTCTTTTATTGATGATATTGATCCTATTTTGTATTCTGTTGCCTATTCTTTATTTGGTGATGCTTTTGACAAAAAATACCAATTTGGTAAAGCCATGGTATTTTCTCTAGGTTTTTATTTTATTGGTGATTAGTTTTTCAACAAATATCATGAGATATTCCATGACATGTCATGTTACTTTTTTGAGTGGGCAGTTCACTTTCAAACTGGATCTAATAGTCTAGTTCAGGGTCTTCAAACTTTCCAAAGGGCCAGTTTAAAGGGGGCCAGACTGTGGCCAGTGGAGATAGAAGATGTCCTGGTGTCAGTGGGAGTAAACAATTCCCCAGACATGGTGGTCAGTGGGAGAAGGAAGAGAGCACCATCTTTGGTGCATTGGGAGGAATAGTGCCCTATTGTTGGTATCAGTGGAAAAAAGTGCCCCATCATTGGTGTTGCTGGCAGGATAAGTGCTCCATCATTGGTGTCCTTGGCAGGAATAGTTCTCCATCATTAGTATTGCTGGCAGGAATAATTCCCCATCATTGGTGTCACTGGAAGGAATAGTGCAGCCTCGTTGGTATCAGTGGAAGGAATAGTGCCCCATCATTGCTGTCAATGGAAGGAAAGGTGCCCCATCTTTTGGTCTCAGTGAGAGGAATCCTGCCCCAAGGGCTGGATAAATGAAAGCAAAGGGCTGCATCTGGCCACAGACCACTGGTCTAGTTCATTATCTAGAAGATTTTCCCTTCATTGGGCCAGCTGATTCTAACGACTGCTTGCATTCATTTGGAAGATTTCAAATAATTTATTGAAATTTCTTTAGCACTTGAAAAGTCCGTATGGCCGTATGGCCAACCACTTGCATCAAATTTATTTTTAGATGTTATGATTGACATGGCTTCCCAAAATGCATAGCAGACCTTTGGAGGGGGCTGAGCGCTGTTTTTTTTTTCATTAACAAAGAAGCTGTCATTTGCTGGCATTTTATAACACGTTGTTGCTTTGTAGATATCAGCGCTGCTGAAGCACTTTCTGTACATCACAGAGATGTGCCCCTTCACAGACAGGATTAGGACAAATGGGCATTTTTACCCCCTTCCTGCCCAGGCCAATTTTCAGCTTGGCACAGTCATTCAAAGCTGTACCCAAACTAAATTTTTAACATTTTGTTCAGACAACTAGAGCTTTCTCTTGGTGGTATTTAATCACCACTGGGGTTTTTATTTTTTGATAAATTAATAAAAAAAAGACCAAAAATTA